>NC_056726.1:265064120-265214120 GCF_019279795.1 Protopterus annectens | reverse complement strand
GGACATGGTGGACATGTTACTGTGGTTTGTCCACATGGCCTTGCATATGGCTTATGTGGACTGTGATATGTTGTTATGTGGGTGTCCATGACATAACATGCATTGGCAGTACATGTGAGACACAGGCCTTTGGCAGAGGCCTGTAGGCCATTTGGTGGTGATGCGGGCCAGCTGTAGCATGCCATTGCATTCTGTCAGTCCTACTGTCCCAGACCGCCATACAGTATATTCCCCTGGGGTGACAGGGTAGGTGTGCTAGGTGTTCATGCCCATACTTTCTATCAGTACTGGTTATCTGGTGTGAATGCTGGCAGGGTGCTACCTACAGCTAGGGACACACCTGCATTGGACACCTGCACTGCATGCTACATTCTGTCGCTATTACCATATACAGGTGGAGGTCATATTGTACCCATTCCCACCAGCAGGGATATGACCAGAGAGGTACTTGTGGGTGGTGTTTAAGTGAGCTGGGTGCATGTGTGCTATGGACACTACTTGCATCTGGTGCACAGATATGCATGGGGCATTCCAGTTATGGTGGCATGCGCAGGTACATCAGCTGTTTCCCAATACATCAGTCCTACCACCTTTATGATCTGCAAGTGTTCAGGCAGTCTACACTAGTATTCCCACTGCAGGCCCAGATAATGTGATGCATACCTGTATGTACAATTCCAAGGGTGTGTCTATTTCACGGTTACACATTATATACTGTATGTCTGGGGTACTTTCCCTGTGTACTGCTTGTATATCTAGCCCAACAGCCATGCCATGTCAAAATTTTAGATGGTGACACATATTACCACCATACATTTACAATGGCTTACTGCTAGCATGTGTTACACTGGTGGGAATGGTCTTTGGCACTACAGTTGTGAGGACTTGGCCCTCTCATCAGCAGTAGTAGGCAATGGCCACCAGGTCATACCTCAACATGCATGCATAATGACCACTCTCACACAATATGAAACACAAACAAACCTGACACACACATACCTGCATATTGTACAAATGCTACAATCTATCCTGCTACCTTGGCCACCTCTGGGCATCCGTGCTCCATTGGTATTATACCTACACATACATGTTACAACATTTCTACCTAGGATTGGGGGGAACACTTGTCTGTTACTACATGTCTACATAGGATATGGGGGGGCACACCTGACTGTTTCTACATTGCTACACAAGATTGGGGAGGCACACCTGACTGTTACTACATTTCTAAATTGGATTGGGGGGCACACCTGACTGTTACATGTGTACATCGGATTGGGGGGCACACCAGACCATTACTACATTTCTATATAGGTTTGGGGGGCACACTTGACTGTTACTACATGTCTATGTAGGGTTGTGAGGGGCATACCTGACTGTTTCTACATTTCTACACAAGATGGGGGGGCACACCTGACTGTTACTACATGTCTATGTATGACTGGGGAGGGCACACCTGACTGTTACTGCTGTTTACATAGGCTATGGCGGGGCACACCTGACTGTTTTTACATTGCTACACAGGATTGGGGGTGCACACCTGACTGTTACTACATGTTTACATAGGATTGGGGGGGCACACTTGACTGTAACTACATGTCTACGTAAGGTTGGGGGGCACACCTGACTGTTTCTACATTTCTGCACAGGATGGAGGGCACACCTGACTGTTACTACATGTCTACATAGGATTGGAGGAGGCACACCTAACTGTTACTACATTTCTACATACGATTGGGGGGGGGCACCTGACCATTACTACATGTCTACATAGGCTATGGGGGGTACATCTGACTGTTTCTACATTGCTACATGGGATTGGGGGAGAACACATGACTGTTACTACATGTCTACATAGGATTGGGGGGCACACCTGATTGTTACTACATTTCTACATAGGATTGGGGGGGGACACCTGACTGTTACTACATGTCTACATAGGCTATGGAAGGGCACACCTGACTGCTTCTACATTGCTACACAGGATTGGGGGTGTGCACACCTGACACTTGTATGCATTTGCTATGACTGTACTGGTATGTCAGGTACTCAATTGCATTATGTTTTCTAACCTATCATGCTAACTAGAGGCATGTCAGTGTACTACAGGTCCTATGTTTGATTGACCTACATATTAGATTCTGACTTCCTACCCTTCAGAACTAACATCCCGCTGCCTGAACTGATGTGGTTTGTCTGTGTAGGCCTGGGGGGGTACCCATAGGCATCATTCAGTAGCCTTAGCACAGCCTTTGTTTGTGTTTGTCTACACCTGTCCTGCTGGCTGTGACTGTTGTTGGGTATGTGAACCTCCCTGACTGGCATGTGTGTGGCATATGAACACACATGTGGCCCATCACATTTCCTGCAGTGGGTTTTGTCAACATGTGCAGTACTGGCTACTGTGGTGACACCCGTATTTGTTACAGATCTCAGGCTGCTACTATAGGTGTCTAATATCTGCTGCATGCTATTCAGCCACCCTATTCCCTTGCATGCTCACATCCATACCATAGATACAAGTAACTACACATGCTACTCCAATCAGCAATCGGTAAGGGGAGTGACTTACCTTGTGGGTGTGCCAGTATTGAGGATGGTGCTGGGGGCTGCCTATGTCAGATGCACATAGTACACTCCCTATACATGGTTGAGCACAGGTAGTGTCATGCTTGGCATCCCTTTTACTGTATGTGCGAGTCAGAAAGAGGTGTCATTCCCTGGGTCCCTACTGTGTCAGAGTATGTGCTATGCATTGTCTCTTTGCCAAGGCCATGGCATATTGGGCACACCTCCATCTGCTTACTGGGGCAGGCTCAAGTTGTTCCTCCTCCGAGTCACTCTGTGGCTGTACATGCCTTGGCGATGGTGGGGGGCTGTGTAGCCCTGCCTCATGCTGTTCCTGCTGCAGCTGTTTCCGCAGGATCATATTGTATAGCATGGCACATACGATAACAATTTGGGGTCATGTAGCTGGTGAGTACTGCAAGGATCTACTGGATGTGTCCAGGCACCAGAACCATGACTTGAGCATCCCAAACACACTCTCTATTATGATTCTGGTCTGTGTGTGTGCCTCATTATGGTGTTCTTGTTCAGGTGTGTGTGCATTTCTGATGGGTGTCATCAGCCACGGCTCCAGTGCGCAACCAGCATCCCCCACTAGGTGACCGTAAGGGATCTCCCCATTGGCAAATCTCTGGTACAGCTGTGTCAGATGCCAGATGCAGAAATTGTGATAGTTTCCAGGGCAGCCAGCACACACATTCATTATAATGCCCTGGGCATTGCAAACGACATGGCAGTTGATGGAGGTGAAGCCCTTGTGGTTGATGTAGACCCTACTCCTCTCACTGGGTGGTGCTTTGATGCATATGTACGTGCAGTCTATAGCACCCACTACCTCAGGGTATTCTGCTATTTGGTGAAAGAGACGCATATTGCTGGCAAACACCTCATGGGTGTTGAGGAAATATACATACTCACCAGCATGTGCTGACATGACATCCAGGAACTGGTGGAATACTCTGGATAATGATACCTGTGAGATCCCCATGATATCCCCAGTTGGGCTTTGGGAAGTACCTATGGCTGGTATTCCTAGGCCTACACATACCTTGGTATCCACTGGGATGGGTTCCCCTCTGTTAGTTCTGTGTGTCAGGCATGGCCAGCACAACTCAACAATTAGCTGTAGGCGGTCCCTGTCCACCCTATAGTGCTCCAGTATTTCCAGCTCATGTAGCTCCAGGTAGGTTACCCTGGGTCTGTACACCCTTCTCTGTCTCCTCATTGTGGGTTGGCCGACAGCATTCTCATCCTCACCACCCTCAGCCTCTTTCATATGTTGATGTCTGATAGCTGCTGCAGCTCCTATCATTCTGTTGTTTGTGTGTGTTAAAACTTCCCCTCTTGTATACACCGGTGGTGTAGAGTGTAGGAAAAAACAGTGAGGAAGGTGTTTGCATAGTTTATAGTAGTGTTCTGGGCTGGGCTAGTCTGCTGCCTGTGTAATTGGCTGATTCTGATACATTTCACCTGCCAGCTATGCTAGTTCTCCTAGATTACCTTCCTACTGCTGTTTTCCCTTCCCATTGCCTTCCTGTTTAAGCCCAGGGACATGCCGCGCAAACACAGTGCTCTAATTTGCACAGAGCTGCTATTTCCTGGTTTACTTTTTTATTTTTTCTTTAAAACCTGGTGCGCGGCGAGCACACCCTCTTAGGCAATGTACGGAGTGCTAGGCAGCCTCAGACACACCCACTTGCTTAGCTCTGCTAAGCTGGGAGCAAACCCAAGCCACAAGGCTCCAATTCACTTACAGTATGCCTGACCCCCCCCCCCATATGATGCCAGCTAACTCCTAGGCTTGCACCAAGCTATTCTTGCTCTTACACTGTTTGGTGCCGACTAGCATGCAGGTGAAATCTGGGATTGAATATCATTCCCGTCATTTGCATAGGATTGCCTGCTAATAAATAGTTACATGTCCCACACTGAGCCACCCCCCTTTGCAACCACTATTCACTGGCCATGTTGTCTTCTGCCTGCCATTGGGTATAATGGCAAAATAGAGATTTCGGTTAGAATGTTTATTTTATGTTTTTTTTCTTATTTTCCATCTGATCCCATTTGTGCACCACTGCCCTATTCTTAAACAGCCAAGTTCAGCTAAAAACAAAAAATAAAAGTTAATTTTTTTTTATTTTTGTAAATGTTTTCCATGCAAATGGCCTTATAGTTGGCCATTGGCATGGTTTTTACATGATATCCACCCTTTATTTGGAGCTGTCAAGACTCCGTTTTGTAATTTGCAGAAGTGTACTCCGTTACTGGTGGAGTACATTTCTGCAGATTACACTAGTCCTGCACGGGGGCGGCCACAGTGGTGCAGCAGTTAGTGTTGCCACCTCACAGCAAGAGGTTCTCTGGTTCGATTCTCGGCTGGGGTGCCTTCTGTGCGGAGACTGCATGTCCTCCCTGTGGTTGCGTGGGTTTCTTCTGGGTGCTTCGGTTTCCTCCCACATCCCAATGACATGCAGTAGGTGAATTGGACACTCTAAATTGGCCCTAGGTGTGAGTGTGTGCATGTGTGTGCCTTCTGTGGATGGTTGGGTGCCGGGCTGGCAACTTGACACCGTAAAACTCCACTGTCAATCATGAGCAGACAGATGATCCACTGTGGCGACCCCTAACTGGGAAAAGCTGAAAGAAGAAGACACTAGTCCTGCACGGCTGGTTTCCAGCTTCGTGGATTGCAAATTCACCTCATTTGCATGGATTTCTCCTGCAAATGGGATAATTTGCATACAGGGGTTGAGTCCATGCAGGACTAGTGCAGGAGCACTCATGCAGTCCCTGCAGGTTATTCCTGGATTGCACGGCAGACATATTGCCTGCTGGATCTCCTGCACTAGTCCTGCATGCTGTGCAGGGTTTGCAGAATCCGGGGTTCAGTCTTTATCTGAAAGTAACTCTGTCTAATAATCTGAGGAGAAAGATTAAAGTCACATGGCACTTTTGCTTAGCATATTCAGTGTTGTTATGACACCTTTTTTATTTAAACTGGTAAAAAAATTCAGAGATGACTCCAATTAGAGTTACTAACCCATTTAGTCGCCTCTTACAGCCACACCTATCTTTGGAGTTACCAACTGCCGCTAATATTAGTGTGACAACAGCTTGAATATACAATGCAAGATGCAGGATTACATATATTTTAACATTTCCCAAACAGAAGTCATAATAAAACCACTTTTACCTTTGTTAAAGTCCAACAGTTTTTATATTTTAAACAGCAAGGTAAGTTACTACAGAAAACACATGAATCAAGTACTTTTCCATTAAGGCTATTGCACTGCATTTATATCACTGCTACTAAGTGGAAGATGACTGCTAAATATTTTTGTGCTGTGATTCATTGTTGATGTGACATCCCGACTTCATGTGCAAAAATGGGATAAAGGAAGCTGTAGATGGATAGATGGATTACTGCTGCATTTCTGGCAGTATAAAGCATTATGTGGCTTGCTCAAACTCCTTGAGAACCCTTTGCAAAATCATTAGTTTTACAAACTTCTCAACTACTTGCTTGTCTTAAGTAGAGCTTGCGACAACTGTACCTCACCTTTTCTGCTTGTACCATCCCTGACACGAGGTGCCACCCTTTCTTTCATCTGCTAGGCCTTATTCCTTTTGACACCTTAACATAAGAGATATTCCTATCATCTGTCTGGAGAGATCTTCCTAATAAAAATAAATTACCAATTGCATTAGAAAATTTTCTTTAGTTTTAGTTAGAAACGAGAGAATGAATTTGGTACTTTAATGTAGCCTATTTAAAACTCAGAAAAACAGTGAACTTTAATTTTTAAAAAAGCTGATGCTATTTACCATAATAAAGAAAACCACGTAAAATATATTTAATATATGTTTAGAGGATATTTTGAGGAAATTACTGGTGCATTTCAGCAGATGAATTTATTTTTATTTTATTATAATTAAGATTAATAACCAAAATACATCACATAAACATGGAAATAAAACCATGCACAGCACCTTGAAACAGACATATATGGAAAAACAAAATACTGTTATGCACTGTTAAATACTCAGTAGCTTCTCAAAATATCTTAAAGCATAATGTGAAAAGAAAGGAACAAAACAAACATCAATTTTGTAATCATAGACATCAAAGAAAACAAACTAACCATGCCTACATTCCTCTCCCTAATTGGGGAATTCACCTATCCCTTCTGAGGTATTTCTTCCTAAATGTCACCCATTCCCCGGTTAGCTTTAGCTTAACTTCCCTACATACCTCTGCTGTAACACAGTAGCATACATTGTAATAATATTAGGGCCAATCCTCTCTTTTCTCCACTCCATCTTAGCCCCCATGCTTTTGAAATTAACATTCTATCCTAACCTACAAGAATCAACAACTGAACTTTTTCTACTTCTGACCATCTTGTCTGTTGACTGCCCAAGCCCAAGAAAACAAAACACCAACATCTTGGGATCCTCTTGTCATAAATACTTTCCCATTCTTTCAAAACCTCCAGCATTTTAAGCTTCACTTCACCATATTCCCAAAACAGATGAATATACCCCACCCGTTCTGCTCTACATCTCCAAAATCTTCTATCCCCCAATCCTCACTTATAAAAACGCTGAATAGGGTTTTATACAATTTATGAATCCAACTCATATATGTATTCCAGACCACCACAATAGAGGTAAATCTAGAAAATCTTTTCCCATTCCTTTCCAGTGAGTGCAACCTCTGCCTCTGTCTACCACCTTCTTCTTAGGGCCTCCATTGAGCCTTTAAAACTATCTAAAAATGTTGAATTTCAGCATGTGAGTTTAAGTTAATTTGTGCTCTCGTAATGCTTATTGTGGAATACAAAGCACATAGATTCCAAACTTTCAGGTTACATAATGATTGTTGCTCTGTATACAATGTCTACAGAAGTCTGCACAACATAAAAAGAGTAGAGAAAAACTTAAGTGAATGCAGCTGTAATGTGTACACTCCTCTTCTTACATATCTAAGGTATTCTGTTGCAAATGTGAACAGATTTGCTTCATCTAGCCTATATTTGAAAACATCCACAAATAAACACCTGCAATTCTGTAAAAGTTAATAAATTAAGTGAACCTACTACATATAATGTCAAATTAGTAACACTGTTCACATAATGATTTTACTGGTAGAAGACCAGCTATTTGGATAGTAGCAAAAACAGTTGTGATAGTTCTCAAATATGGAGAAGCTCAATAGCAGGCCTACAATATCCTAGTTCTGTAGAGTAATGGATTCTGAGAATCTAAAGACTTCAACAAAAAAAAGAAATAAAATATGAAATAAATAACAAGAAAAAAGCACAGTGGTCCCACTGGTTCTAAAACTCAACAAACTTTAATACACAAACAAGTAAACATCCAACATTAATGCCGACAGACTTGATTTTAAGTTTTCGTCCCACAACTTCCTCAGATAAAATTTTTCTCCCTATACCACCACCTTTAAATAGTAAGCAATTAATTTGTAAGCAATAAAAACAGATAAAATAATGTGTGATACAACTGATGCAGGATAAAATGAAGTTTGTGGTGATCCTTTATCAGACCCTACACAGCATTCGGGATTGTCTCAAAAAGACCCTATTTAAAACCTGATAACTTGGGACTAGCTACATATGGTGGCAGTTTACTGCCATGCGTTATGCATACTTCATAAAGCATACATGCATGATAGTGCTAGGAGACTGCGGGCATATATATATATATATATATATATATATATATATATATATATATATATCTCTTATATATATATGAAGATACAATAGAATATATAAATATATGCCTTGTATAGAGAAGCTATGATGGTACCTTGCCAGTTACTGTGACTATTTCAGTAATTATCAGAGCTTACAATGGGCTTTCTGTCATGATCCTTGTGTGTTGATTTTCATATATTCACACAGGTTTTTTGCATGGCACTGGCATTATTAGTTTGCAAACTCTTATTTTCTTTTATTGGTTCATTGTATCTCCGTGTTAAGGTGCTTTATTAATAATAGATGTGAAAAGTATTTTGTTTTTACTGTAGTCCAGATCAGTGTTCTGTTTTGGAAGATAGTTTTGAGTTTTTTCTTTGGTCCATTATATTTTAATTTAAATTAGTCAGGTGGTTAATGGGTGCTATTGGTGAGGCTGTATGATTGTCAGCTAGTGTTAGCTGATGGCTGTTTCAGTAGGTGGAAGTTATTGAGCTTCACTCTGACAGGAATGGGCTTGAGTGTTAAACTCCTCTCAGTCAAGCAACCTATTACTTTAATTATCTATACCGATAGTTGTCTTAAAGCTTGTGTCCTTTATTAATGTGGTAAGCTTACTTGTTCATTTGTTATGGCAGAACACGCATATTTTGTTTAAAGTCAATAAGGGAACTCAAATATTAGTTTTACTAGCTTGTGATGTTGGAAGATTAAGTGAATTTGAGTTATTATGTAAGGATGAAATAATATTTGTATATCATACTTAAAGGCAAAAGTGATAAGTTCAAAGTCAGTATCTGTTTAAACAGCCACATTAAGGTTATAATGAAATTAGAAGTAATATTGAAGAAATAAAGGTAATCTTTGTAATGCAGGGGCAGTTACAGACATATTGTGATGTGGGCAGCTTTATTGGTCTGAATTCAATTTTGTATGCTAGTGTAATATAGATTCCATTTGTAATTATATTCAAATGTATATGTTTATACATACATAACTATATTACAAATGGATTTGTATATACTCTGATTGAAAAGAGGGCATCAGTTGACATCTAAAATTAAATACTTTAGTGTTTCGTTACCAATAATGCCTCTTCAACTTTGGTTCAGTAGTAGAGTGTATTTTGGATATTTGGTTTACAGTAATAGTATTGTTAAGATAATCATAAGCTTACTAAGTGTAAGTAATTTATACTTCATAGGTTCATAGATTAGTATTAAGATAACTGGCCTTGTGGGCCATTTTAAGCCTAGATGATTATCCCATGTTAGAAGCAAACCCTACACCTTGTGTCTCTAAGATAAACACCTTAACCATAATGCAAACCTGCCAACCTGATTGTGTATTTTGTATTTTGATGCAATCCAGACAGAAAATAGATAATGAAGAATTTATGTTGGATCTAATCATGGAGGAATTATATTATTGAATTGTCTCGTTTTTAGTAGCTAGGATTTCAGTATCAGTTTAATGGAGCATGTGTTTACCATGTAGTTTCTGTATTCAGTTTCTTTTTAATAACATATTTTTCCTTGCTTTATTGACTGATATAACTTTTCGGAATATGACCTTGCTCTAGTAGTTGCTGTGATGCCCCTGCACTGACACAGTAATCAAGGAGCCTCAATCCTCACCACTAACACCAGTGAGTGATGTGCACATTAGGGGGATGACAAGTACACACACAGTAAATTACAATTTCCCTTAAGAGCACACAGAGATCACAGTCAGTCTGGAGCTGGTTTCTGCCTCTTTCTCCAGATCTCCAATAAGACTCCTCACTGCACAGCTATAGGGTTAAGATCTCAGCTAAGTGGTCAAGCCAAAACCCCCAGCACCCTCTTTGTCCAACCAGTGCTTTGTGTGCCTGCCCAAGTAACTGACACACACACATACACACACACACACACACACACACACACACACACACACACACACACACACACACACACACACACACACACACACACACACACACACACACACACACACACACACACACACACACACACACACACACACACACACACACACACTTTGAGATTTGATTTATCAACAAACAGACACTCCTGGGGAAGGCTGGCACAGGTTCACTAGCAACACCCCCTTCTGCCCAGACTATATGGTAGTCCCAGCTGTCACCAACCACTGTTATCAGCTACTATAAGGCCCTTCCCAAAGGGTGACATATTCTACTGTGTAATGTTACTCTTATCCAAATGGTAAGTGTGACCATAACTTTTATGGCTGTTTAGGAGTGGCCTGTACAGTATCACCAAATACATATGCAAGTACTCTAACAGCTTAAATATTTCTAACAAACCAGCCACAATTAAAAGGTTTAAATATATTTAATAATAAATAATAAAAGCACAAGACAATACTCATTAACTCAACACAGTGACAGCACAGTTCAGAATCACAACAAATATTTTAAAACAACATTGCAAGACAATCTCACATAAATACAGAAAACGTCTAGACTAATCTTACTATTTTCCTATCTAACTCTACGAGAAATACTATAAGCTAAGTCTTATTTACAGAGCAAAGACAAGTGCTGGAGAGAGGATGTTGTCAGATCCAAAAACAAGATACAAAATGCACAGACTTTCTCTCTCAGATAGTTCTTAAGTTACTGTCAAACATTTCTACTGGGTCATCTCAGATTACATCATTCTTCTCACCTCTGCCTTAGCTTCCAGGCCAACAGGAACCTAAAATTTAACATGTGTCTGTGAAAAATACTTCTCTCTCAGATGTACAGCTGCTAAAAAGCCACCGAGCAATACAAAAATACTTTACATGTGAAACCTAGTAATTTTCTCTGTCTTGAGACAATAGAAAGAAGCCCCTAGCACTAGACATCCTGTCTCTTAGTTGAGATAAACTAACTTTATAACACATTGTAAAGCTCTTTACTTATTTTGTTAAAGTTTGCAAGTTAACTCTGTATATTCTAACACTTACCATCAACAGATACATTTGCATAGGTATGTAGTTTATACAAATTTCTGCTCTTTTCCAGCAGGGTGCACTGTGGTCACATTCTTGAAGCTCAGTACAGAACATATAGTTTTCTTACATTTGTAAGACAAGCATACAAATTATATCACTATTCATAAATGACAGAATTATTTACAAAATTCTAACTGGCTGGGCTGGCAGCCTTCAGAGTTGTGACAGATATTACAGAGGAAGCTAGCTTATTTTTTAAGGTACCACTGTCTGTGGGACCAGAATGGCTGTTAGAGGTCTTGAAGAATGCTGTAACTGGGGAGTTGTCAACAATCAGATAATCCAGAGATACCAGAGGAAGAGACAGCTCCAAATAAACAAATAAATAAATAAATAAATAAATGAATAAATAAATAAATAAACAATAACTAAGTGTAGGAAAAGGAAATAGTCTATTGTACTAGGTGAAAAAGATGTGTCAGATGTGATTATTGCAGGTAGACAGCCACAAGAGAATCTTTAAGCTTCTAGGGAAGGGTTGTCACAGTATATCGATGAATATGTACAGTCTTTCATTGATGCTTTTAATGGGGAAGTTAGAGATAGGTTGCTTGAGTTAATGGTGGCTAAGAGTTTAACATCTGCAATAGAGGCTCAAACTGAATAAAGCATGATAATGAAAGAGAAGTTAGTAATTCTGGTAATGCAACATTTCCAATGATATGTAGCTGTTTTTCAAATAAACTTCCGAAGGGCACAAGTGACTCAGGATTAATAATGTCTAATATCAATGTGGGACAGCATGTTTCCACAGTTATACCATATAGTTCCCTTTTCAGTGAAAGAAAAATTTGGCAGGGAGAGTATATTAAGATTTTTTATGTGATTCATCTGAATAGAGTTCAGTGAATAATTGATTAAAAGATACTAGGGGTAAAGGACCTGGTCACTGCATTGATGTAATTAAGTAGATGTCAGTCTATGAATCTTAGAGTCAAGTGATGGGATAACCGGATGGTGTCCCCGGCTGTGTGCTTCATGAACTCAATGAGGAATTAAACCCACAGTTAGGACAGCTGTTTAATCTTAGCCTCACCTCAGGGGGACATCCCCCAAGGAGTGGCGCACGGCGACTGTGGTCCCTATCTGCAAAGCCATGGAGGGGATCATAATGGAACTCATAAATAAAGACATAGGAACTTGCAGACTTTGGATCCAACTCATCTGACAGATATCCTCCTCCAGAAGGGCCTCACAGAAATGGATAACTGGTGCTCTGGGGACCAGGTTGACAGTAGCCTTCGCTTGACACACTCATTGCTAAAGTAGTTTTAGAAAACCTTCTATATCACCCACCTGATCATGAAGGCTCAAAAATCTAGATCGATTCATCACCCAGAGACTCTATGCTGTGGAACAACACTGCTTGACAGAGGCACAGCAAAATGATAGGCATAGTTTTATTAGCCTAGTATGAACCTATGAACCTATGAACCTATGAACTGGGTCTTAGACTTTATAAGTTTCATGGCAGTCATTTTAAAAAGAAAACTAGCACATGCACTGCTTTTATTGATCTACATTTTTAATTGCTAAAGAGGCACATTTTTTAAGAAATGGCTTGGCCTGGTTATGGAATAATTAAAAGTTAGGAAGCTTAAAGCCATTGACAAGCAGCTCAGATGGTGGAGAGGATCATGATACATGGTTAGGTATTATGGTTGATAAAAAAAGACCTATGTCTCGAAGAAGAGCAGGCAGACCTAAACTTCAGTCTTGCTGGGTATTTAATGCTGTTAGTTGTGGATGGATGGCTTCCTGATATTGCGATAGAACTAGCACTATAGTTTTTCCTTATCTAAATAAATTTAACAACACATCAGATAATTTATTGGGTCAAGGTAAGCCTTCCTTTCAAGCTTAATTCATCCCAGACTCCTTTCAAGGACTTAGGGTAACCATAATGAAATCATGTTCCCATAAAAGTAGGTATTTTGGGTTATGTATTAAAATGATATCCTAATAGCATGTTGGATGAGTAAATGGCTTTAAATCTGTTTTTTTTTCCTTAAGTCCAGGGCAATCAGTAATTCAACTAACTGGAATAACTTGAAATCACTTAAAAGGAAGGAAGAGTAATTAAGAAATCTTTTGATCAAGGAGATTGAGTAGATTAGAATAATTAGTTTTTGTAGGCACTCCCTTTCTGAGTTTTTTAATTTCTCCCAATTGGGATTTGTACCAAAGAAAAGAGAAACAGATTATACTGAATCCATCATCTTTAATTTCTGGGTGGTACTTCTGTGAATGATGATGATAATAAATAAGGAAGAGTTGAAAATCTAATATCCATAATTAGAGGATGTTATTAAGATTACTCAGTTCTTAAAGTACCATTGGCTACTAAAGCTTGATGTAGAGTCAGCATTTCATCTTTTCCCTAGTTGCCCTCAAGGTGGTATATTTTACAATTTGAGGGCAATGATTATTTTACTTTTTCTATGACCGTGGGCTGTTCAGTGGCTTGTGTCACTTATGAGAAATTTAATTCAACCCTGCAGTGGAGATGGGAGCAGAGTGTGCCCTTGCAGTGTCCTGTTCACTATGTGGATAATTTTCTGATTGGGGATGAAGGTCAGATAGATAGCCAGGATGGCATTTGTACATTTCAAGAGCTGAGTTGAGCCTATCAGTGGCAGATGATAAGACAGAAGGACCTACTAAACTTCTTAAGTTTTAGGTCTTGAAATTGACGTGCTTTCCTCTTCACTTAATTTATCAAAGAGTCAGGCAAGTTATGGAATACTGAATTCTGTGTGCCTGACTATTAATCTAGATAGAGCTTTTGTCAGGCATCAGTCACTCTCTTGCAGGGCAGGCTGAAGAAGCACCATAGAGTCAGGATTAGTAAGAATGCAACATAAGACCTTTGATTATGCACAGTTTTCTTTTTCTTTTTTGAAAACATGTTTATTAAATTTCAAAAAAGAAAAAAGCAATCTATTGCATACAATGTTTACAGAGGATGTAACCATACAGTGAAATAATTGGTAAATAAAAACAAACAAACAAACTGGAGTATTTACAAAGGTGTCTACTATAAATAGAAAAGACATATTAAACTATCAAATATCTAAGGTGATTTTATAGTTGAACAGACTCTGTATCCAATAAAACTTTTAACTTATACCACATATCAATAAGTATTTCTGATGGATCTAGATTTGATTGTCAACAATTCCAAGTTACAGACATCAGCAATAATGTTCTTAAACTCTAAGTAAGAGGGTGTTGTATCAGATTTCCAATTGTTAGTAATAACCTTTCTAGAAACTGTTAGGATAGACCAAACCAGGGGGTATTTTATTTTTTGAACACATGCAGGAACTGATATATTAAATAATATCAATGATTTAGATATAACAAAATTGTCTGAGAACAAAGCTTGACAGAATTTGTTTATGTTATCCCAATGAGATTTAAGTATGCAATTATAAAACATATGAGACCAATCAGCCTTTATTTCTATGTTACATTACCAACATATACTGTCCTTTTACTTAATTTTCCCCATTATATGGGGAGTTAGAAAAGATCTGTTCCTAAATTTCCAGGCAAACAGTCTCCATCTAAGAGAGGAAGTAGTCAAATTTGATGATTCTAAATTTATTTTCTTGTCTTGATTATTAGGAGAAGTATTATTAAATAAGGAAAAATAGTTCCAGTAATTTTCTGAGTAATTGTTTGTTTCATTTCTAACAATTTTATATATCTGTGATAGTTTGCTAAAATTGTGAGATTTATGTTGTAAAGATATGACCATAAAGCTAAGTAACTTAGGGATGTTCAGCTTTATACTATGTGATATTGAGTCTATTTGATTAGACACAAAATGTCTACAAGCTTGTATTCCCAGCCATAATTTTTTATTTAACTCATATTCATTAATCAAATCATCAACAGATTTAAATTAATTGTTTATCAACAACTGGAACCAATAGATTAAATTCTTGTCCTTGAACATTATCGTTTTTGTGAAATCTGAAGAAAACGTATTTACTTGTGTAAACACAATAGGATAAAGAAGGAAGTTCCAAGCTTTATAGTCTGATCTTTTGTAAATAAAATTTCTGAAATATTTTAGCATAAGTAACATATAGTGAGATGAATATATTTGAGAATTATGTATGGTGAAAAAGTCTTTTAGCAACCAAGCAATGGATTGTTTAGAATTAATGTTTTAAGAGAATTAGAATTATTACATGGATTAAAGGATACAATTTCTAAGAATTTCTTCCATTTGGCTGTGTAATGTTCATCAGTTAACAGAGAAATAGATTTAATAACAGAAAAGATAGAGTATAATTCTAAGTCAGGTAGATCTATTCCAGCACTAGACCAATCTCTCATATGGTGAGTTAAGGCCACTCTAGATTTATTTGGGAACCACATACATTTTAAAATTAATTAATTAATTTCCTTTATAAATGTTTTAGAGGGTGGTAAGGATTATTTATTTGGCAATATTATCATTTTGATAATAGAAAGTATGTCATTCACTGTAAAAGGAATTTTATTACATTTATTTATATATTTTATAGAGTCTAAACTTTTGTTATAATTAAGAACTATTATATCTTTAATATTTTGGTTAATATTATTCCTAAATATGTTAGTTCCTTTGGTTGTGCTAGAAATGTATTGAACGTCTTGTCCAATTTAATATTATTGGAGTAAATAAGGAGTATTTTTTATCATTAAAGAATAAACCTGACTTCCTTTGAAAGATTTGCATAATTCTAACAACAGTATTTATGAAAGCACTGTTTCCCTTCATGGTAAGAAGAATATCATCCCAAATAGCTGAATTTTAGGAGATGTATCATGACTTACTTTGAAACCTTCAATGTCTGAGTCTAATTTTATTAAATTAGCCAGTGGTTCCATTACCAGAATGAAAAGTAAAAGTGAAAAAGGAAACTTGTTTAATCCCCTAAGGATTTTTATAGTTTGTGAGGTGTATAGTACTTATTTTAATGTCAGCTTGATATCCCTTATAAAGACTTGAAATAAATTGAATACAATTATTAAAGTATAATTCTTCCAAAAGAAAGAACAGATGGTCCCGTTAACAGAATCAAAAGCACAATTTATATCAAACGGATTAAGGTTAAATTTTGTTTTATACTTTTAACAGTCAGTTATTGTCAAGACCCTCTTTATGTTATCATACACATTTCTATTTATAATAAAACCTGTTTGATCATCATCAATTAGATAAGGATATCTTTAATCTGTCAGCATAAGTGGACATGAACATTTTATAATTGACATTTAAGAGAGAAATGGGTCTATATAATGAGCATTTTGAGAGATCTTTGTTAGCTTTTAGAATGGGAGAAATAAGTGTATATTTCCAAGAGGGAGGAATAGTAAACTTGTTTTGAGAAATAGAAAATATTTTGTGCAGTAAACTTAAAGCATATTTAGGCATTATTTTATAAAGTTCAACAATTATTCCTTCATTGCATAAAGTTTTATTTTATTTTAGTTTATTAATTTGAAATTGGATTTCAGAAAATGATATAGATTTATCTAAAGAATCAACTTGTAATTTTGTTAATATGTATTTAATGTATTTTTTAATAAAGAGTTTTATATCTTATTCACAGTCTAAGGTACTAAATTTCTGGTAGATCTTATTAGAGTAATCCCTAAATTCCATTAAAATGTCATATAACTAGATAATACAGAATAGGAACTATTATAAAGTTTAGTTACGTCTTGTTCTAGAAGGTGTGTTTCTTGCAAAAACAAAAAAGTAAATGAGATTTGTGAAGTTTCAAGTATTTAACTAAATATTCAAGTATTTAACTACCCCTCTTACAAGGATTATATCATTAATATGATTGAATTTTCTATGTTATTTGGTTTTATTGGCTAATTTGTTTAAATATATAGGATTTACAGAAAAGATAATAAATTTAAATTTCTCCAAACTAATCTTAGTTTTGGGATTTAATATTTCCAAATATTTATTATTTAAAGTGCTAATTTCTTCTTCTTTTGCTTTTTTGCTTGTATCTGATGTGTTATTAAGTTTTAAATGATCAAGTTTTGTTTGTCATGTAGTTCTTTGTCCTATTGTTTCTGTTTCTTGTGATACCAATTAGTGATTTTCCCATAGAGATAAGCTTTAAGTGCATCCCATATATAAATCTCAGGAGTATCATAAACACTATTAATAGCAATTATTTTTTTAATCTCAGAAGTGATAAAATCTTTGCAATCTTTTAGTTTTATTATGTAAGCTGGTATTCTCTTAATTTGAACATTATAGATGGTACTTATTGTTAGCTCGAAAGTTATAGTATTGTGGTCTGAAAGGGAACAAGAGATTACTATTGTTTTACTCAGACTGCTGGTCAGTACATTTGAAAGGAATACTCTTTCAATTCTTGAGCACGTACCATGTCTTTGAGAGAAAAATGTAAAGAAAAGAGAATCTGTTTCAGCAAAATTGTTGCAATCTTTCAGGTGATATGCATCTATAAAGTCTTTCAAATGTTTAGCATGAGCTAGAATTCTCCTTTTACCTGAGGCATTTGAATCATAATCTATTAAAATACAATTAAAATCTCCTGCTAGAATGACACTACCTTCATATAGAAGTATTATTTGATTTAAATATTGTTTCACTGTATTAGATCCAATTCCTGGAATTGAGTAGATATTAATAAGGGTAAATAACTCCTTGTTAAATTCTATTGTTACTGAACAAAACATTAATTTATCATCTTTATAAACATCAATAATCTTGGGAAGAGATAGAGTACTACTCAACAAAATGGCTACTCATTTCTTTTGAAAATGTTCTGAACTAGATAATACAGAACAAGAGCTATTAATAAGTTTAGCTATGTCATGTTCAAGAAGGTATGTTTCTTGCAAAAAAAAAAACTAAATGAGATTTGTGAAGTTTCAAGTATTTAACTAAACTACCCCTCATACAAGGATTATTTAGACTATTAATGTTAATAGATAAACATTTTAAAAGACACATATTGGGTATTCAAAAAGTGACATTATGTTTGATCAATGAAATTATCTGTAAATGAATATATAATATTGCTCCATCAGTGTGAAACAAATTGTTAGTAAATATTACAACTATGAGAATCAAAAGTTAATAGGATTCAATTTTGAATATGCAGTAGACACCATAAATGAACTTGAATAATACAAATAGTGAGAAATTGTAATTTTAAAACAACCCAACCTATTCTTGGAGTTATAAAATCCAAACCTGAGCAGCATTTGCTACTGAAATCAGCCAGCAACCCAACAACAGCAGCTATTTAAGCTCCACCACATGAAATGAATTGTTTAACATACACTGGAGATGAATAATTAATTCACCATCAATATATTAACATCTAAGAATTTGGAAGTACTAATCATATCTAACATAATTATAACCCAGACAAAAAGATCCACAAATCAGTTAATCAGCTAGCTAGAATGTTTAAAAACTCAATAATAAATTGCCTGTTTATAATTTACCACAAAAGAATGGAGTACGCCTGGTAAAAAGCACAAACAAAGGTACCAGTTGCAGTGAACGAACCTGTTTATAATTTACCAAAGAAAATGGAGTATGCCTGGCAAAAAGCACAAACAAACAAAGGTACCAGTCGCTGTGAACGAACTACAAAGAGCTGTTCAATTATAAAATGGCTAAGAAAACCGCCACTACACATTTTCTATATAATGCAGGTTTCATTCAAAGGATGATGTCACCTGAATTAAAAATCCAATTTATTGAAGTATAGAAGAAAACTGCCACAACACTTTTTCAATAATATGTTAACGTTGCTAACTGCCACAACACATTTTCATAGGAGTTACCCTCGAACTTCATTAGATATAAAAGAAACATCATGTTGTCACTTCCTTTTTATACATCTTGGTTAAAATACTTATTCAATTAATCAATTGAACTTTTAAAGAAACCTTGATTCAAACAGCATTTAAATAAATAATTTGCATAAATATAAACCAGTTCCATAGCATTAGATAGTAAACCAAGTTTGAATTTGAGAACCTTTACACTATGTATGATAGATAATATTATACTAAAAAAAATTGTTTAAATACTCAATGTTATAAAATATATAAAAACTATATATAAAATTGTTATGCAATATATAATAGGATGGACTACATACTCCCAGCAATTGCATTCAGTAAATAAAATACATTATAAATTGTATATATAAAAGATGTTATATCACTGGCATTCTTTATACTATAATTTTGCAGATCTGAGTTTAAGTAAAGGGGCAATAGATATGTGGTCATTCATGCCCGGAGGCTTATTGGCTTCTAAAGTAATTTGCCAATATGTCTCCCTAAATTCTAATTTAGTTTCCCAGGGGTCTCCCCTAAGCTCTCTAGGGACCATTTCCACCACATAAAAGTGGAATTTAGCTTGGAGGCATTGCAGGGTGTGTTTGTACAGGGCATTTCTAGAACTTTGCTTCTGGATGTCATTTATATGTTCATATATTATACTTTTTAAAGTTCTTTCAGTTTTTCCTACGTAGAATCCCTCACAACCCTCACACATGGCAATGTATACTAGCCCCTGGGAATTACAATTAGAATAATTGGATGCTGTTATCCATCTCTTCCTTGCTGTCAAAAATACAATACCTTTAGAAAAGGTTTTAAATTTGCACCCAGTCAGAATAGCAATTTAGCACAGGCTATACTAGATGTGAAGATATTTATTAGAAAATTAAATCTGGAGAATATGTTTGGAAATAATTTGATTAGGATAAAAAATAATGTACCTAAGAAATATAGCACTTTTAATCCTCCCACCCACCCCCAATTGAAGAATCTGGAATATAGTATTGAGAAACAAATTAGGGACAAAATCAGATTCAATACCTATACATCCAATTTGGAAGAAGGGGAAAAGCTATTGCTAACAGCTTTGAGAGAAGATCCAGACATCAGGATCATGGAACCAGATAAGGGTGGGGGGATCATTATAATGGACAAGATTATCTATGATGGTAAAATGTATTCTATTTTACATGATGTTTCCAGGTACAGTAAAGTATCTATTAATGAAGTAAATATTTCATACAACAATATAGATCTGGCCCTCAAAGATCTATTTTACTAGGGGGTAATAGACTATGATACTTATGTGTACTTGGAAAATACAACACCTAGGGTACTCTCTATTTTTGGGGAACTTAAAGTTCATAAAGATGTCTCTGATCCCCTTTTAAGACCCATTGTAGCATCCAAAGGTTCCAAGATTTCTCCTTTGTCCAAATTCTTGGACTGGAAAATGAAATCATTGTGGGGCAAAGATAAATATTTGTTTAAAGATTCCTGGGAGTTTCTAAGGAAAATTACTCCAGATTTAAAGTTAACAAACCTTAAATTTGTGACTACTGATGTAACAGATTTATTCTCTGTTATGCCCCACAATGTGGGGTTAGCTTGGGTTGAAGAGGCTCTTCGATATGGCTTAGGGACTAGTGAAAATGATATTTATACTATTCTTGAACTGGCTGAACTTGTCTTGAATAATAATTTTTTTATATTTTCAAGGTGATTTTTTCAAACAGGAATCTGGGGTGGCTATGGGGGCCAATTGTGCCCCCACCTATGCTGACATAGTTTTGTCAGTATGGGAGAAAAAATGTATAAATAACAGTAAGTATGCCAAGTATTGGAATCTATACACCAGATTTCTGGATGATATATGTATTTTTTGGACTGCTACAGATTAATTATTAGAAGAATTTATTGGGTATTTAAACCAAAGTACTACATTTTTATGATTAACACATCAAGTGACTATCAATTATGTTAATTATTTAGATGTTTCTTTACAAGTGACTGAAAATGGGTTTAAATCTACCATATATAGGAAACCCACCTTCTCCAATACTTACATTAGATTTACTAGCGCCCATCCCTTATATCAAAAGAAGAGTATTGTAAAAGGATAATATTTTCAGGCTTGCCGTATGACATCTAATGAAGAAGACTTCATTAGAGAATGTGATTTAGTTATGAAAATGTTTTTGGAGAGGGGATACCCTATTGAATTAATAATTGACATACAAAGGGAAGTGTATTCCAATAGACAAGGTAAATACAAACCTATTTTAGGGATGGGACTAATACAATTTGAATCCCAAAATGATAGTCAACAGGAACATGAGACTGGTCCAGGATATAATAGTACTTTTGTTACTAACATCAGTGCTAATGCTTATGCAATTAAAAACATTGTAGAAAGTGAATGGGCTAAATTTAATGAATTCACAGACTTACCCAATTTAAAAGGGAAAAAAGTTAAAACTGTTTTTCGGAAAGGTTATAACATAAAGAATTTTTTAGAAAATAATAAGTATCCTTCTGTATTTTCTAGTAAATCTAAGGGCACATATAAATGTGGGCATGCCCCCAATGTAAATACATTATACACAAACAAGAAATATTTTTGACAGCAGGGAAGAGATGGATAACAGCATCCAATTATTCTAATTGTAATTCCTAGGGGCTAGTATACATTGCCATGTGTGAGGGTTGTGAGGGATTCTACATAAGAAAAACTGAAAGAACTGTAAAACGTAGAATATATGAACATATGAATGACATCCAGAAGCAAAGTTCTTGAAATGCCCTGTACAAACACACCCTCCAATGCCCCCAAGCTAAATTCCACTTTTATGTGGTGGAAATGGTCCCTAAAGAGTTTAGGAGAGGCCCCTGGGAAACTAAATTAGAATTTAGGGAGACATATTGACAAATTACTTTAGAAGCCAATAAACCTCCGGGCATGAATGACCACATATCTATTGCCCCTTTACTTAAACTCAGATCTGCGAAATTATAGTATAAATAACGCCAGTGATATAACATCTTTTATATATACAATTTATAATATACTTTATTTACTGAATTCAATTGCTGGGAGTATGTAGTCCATCCTATTATATATTGCATAACAATTTTTATATATAGTTTTAATGTATAACATTTAGTATTTAAACAATTTTTTAGTATAATATTATCTATCATACATATTAGTGTAAAGGTTCTCAAATTCAAACTTGGTTTACTATCTAATGCTATGGAACTGGTTTATATTTATGCAAATTATTTATTTAAATGCTGTCTGAATCAAGGTTTCTTTAAACGTTCAATTGATTAATTGAATAAGTATTTTAACCAAGATGTATAAAAAAGAAGTGACAACATGATGTTTCTTTTATATCTGATGAAGTTCAGGTGTAACTCCTACGAAAACATGTTGTAGCAGTTAGCAACGTGAATATATTATTGAAAAAGTGTTGTGGCAGTTTTCTTCTATACTTCAATAAATTGGATTTTTAATTCTGGTGACATCATTCTTTGAATGAAGCCTGCATTATATAGAAAATGTGTTGTGGCAGTTTTCTTAGCCATTTTATAATTGTTGAACAGCTCTTTGTAGTTCGTTCACTGCGACTGGTACCTTTGTTTGTCTGTTTATAATTTAGTTTAACCTAAACTAAGGAACAGTAGTAAGAAGGTGTTTCTGCATTGTAAATCTAAATAATAAGCATTATTTACAGCTTGTAAGGTATAAGTTTCCCTCAGCTGAGCAAAGGTCACATTGTACACTAGCTCATTTTTGTTTATCAATTGTATCCATGTCACTAGAATATTTAAAACAGAGATACAGAACAATTTAAAATATTTATCAAAGTTTCCTGTTATGCGGATTATATGTACTTCCTTTGTTGAGTTTATGGTGGACCAATGTTGAGGCTTTAATTTAACAGCTGTAGGCTGTCTAAAATCCCACAGGATAGCCATATGCCAGCCCAGATTCACAAACCACTTGAAATTACATTTAACATTTGGTTCACCAACTACTTCTGCTCATACCTCTCAACCTCTTAGCACAAGAAATCTGGATAAAGCCTGACATAATGGGGGTAAAAGGCCCACTAATAGGGACAGATTTTGAAAATTGCACTTATAAATTTAGAAAGTAACTAGAATAACAGGGTTTGTAATAAAATGCATTTTCTAAAGGATATGAAGTCTGAAACCCAAATGTAAGTCATTAGCTAGTGATGTCATTCCTCAGATCATCCCAGTGATTTGCCAGAAAACCACAAATTATATGAGGAACAGACTTAAATGTTGAGGCAAAAATCTGGACATTCTGAGAAAATCTGAACAGTTGAGAGTGCTTCCGTTCCATCAGTGTGATTCTTTCTATTCCAGCTAATTTCTAGCATTGTTCGCAAAGAAAACCTGCAATATTAATTCTAAACTCAGTGAAACAGCGAAAGCCTGCAGTATTAATTTTAAACTCAGTGAAACAGCATGCATTTTACCCCTTTTTTCTTTTTTCCCTTCCCTTCCCTCTTCCTCTTTTAATTCTTTCCTTTTTACCCTTCCCTCCCTTATATCCTTCTTTTTTTGTGGTCAACATTGTAACTGCATTAACTGCAGCCTGTTTTGCTAGATTAAACTAATATTTTAAGTTGTTTCACTATAAAAGGAACAATTCACTTTAACAATTTATAGTGCATTAACACAGCATGATGGAAGTAACTATATTACTATGATGCAACAAAACTGCAATAATTGATTGACCGTTAAAAATTATAAGCGCATAGAATTTACATGTATTGCTTGATTATGGTCAATTTTCTTGACAGATTTTAATTGGACATCCTTCTGGTAAGATGAATGGGTACCTAATGACATTTTACTACAATTTACAGACACAACAGTGGTGTTTGGCTTGGGGTCTTTTTTCAAGGGACAGTGCTTGTTGGCACCTTGACCTCAAAAATAGTCCAAGGGTAGGAAGAAGACCTTTTTAGAGGTGATGCCTTTTTGGGTGACAGTGTTTGCATGGCAAGAGCATTTACATGATAAAAAATGATGATTAATCAGACAACAAGGTGGTTGATCAAGTAAATAGATAAGTCATCTAAGACAGTGTTGGTGTAATTTGTTTTAAGACTGCCGGTGCTGCTCAGTTTATGCATTAATCATTCTTTCTTTTTCTGCAAAGCATATGCCAAGCAGTAATAGTGTTTTGGCTGATTCTCTCATCTGCAGGTGTTCAAGTTCAGGCAGCTGTTTTGCATTCACATTCTGAATGAAGTATGGATGATCTGGATATTACATTCATTATACTGGAATGTGTGGGTGTTTAGCAGCTGGAAGGCTTATAAAGCAAATACTAAAAGTTTTTAGACATTTTTTAGGATTCTTCTCAAGAAGGAGAGGTGTTGGTCAGTTCAGTTAATCCTACATTATTTAGCATATTGTTGGGATAAAGGTCAAGACCAAGATAACATTAGAGTGAAAATAAATGTGATTACTATGTTTGTAAAAAAAATAACTTATAGGACATAACTAAGCAGTGGTGTTTGGCCAGATTCCTGAAGGGATGGAGCAGGTTATAAAGAAACTTGTAAGATTATCAATGTCCTATAGGGGAAGGCTTGATAAAATCTGTGCTCTGGGCTACTGTATTTACCTGGCTGTATGTAGGAACATTTCAGGTCAGCACATTGTTAGAATCAATGAAATGGAAACAGGTTTTGCTGGTTGATGATGCAGATATAGTGTGGATTCAGAAGACTAACCCTAATAAAACACTGTGGGATCTGTAGACCACCTGAGATAGATCAGTGCACAGTTTGCTTTGCCCTGTGTCCTTATCCTGCATAGTATTGGCACCCCTATTTATCTGAATAATTTGATATTTATTTTTCTGAATGTGTCTCAGCTGATGCCCCAGGCTCTTGATATGTGTCTCCACAATGTTGTATCTCATCAGGGCATATCTTCAATTGTTTATTCTTCTCATTCCTTTAGAATGGGGCCTGCATCATTTTTAGCTTTGCAAAAGCAATCTGTGAAAATATTTGACTGGGAAATATTTATCTAATACTTATTTGAGATGTATTCATTGTGCTGAGCTTATATTAATTAAAATTTAGTTCTGTCTTTCTTTTCAGAACAAATGCATATACTCATATCAGGCCACTCTTTTATAGACCAGGCTGCCAGAAGAACAACAACTAGAACATAGAATTATGAACTTAGGGGTTATATGATCACTATTATAAAGCATTTTGGAAAGGTATTCCAGGAATAAACTGAGATTACCTGTTGCCTTTTATGGTGATTCCTGAGTTATGTTTATTACAGGTACTCATTGTACATTTAGGAGAGGATGATCTTGATGGAATTCTTAAATGAAAGTTGCTATGTACCAACTTCTGTTTATCAGACAATACCATGCCTGGGTCTGTCAGCCCTTCAGATTTAGAAAAGACATTAGAATTTTAAAATTACAGTGTATCCTGGGCTGCTACACATTTAGGTTTCAAAGTCATTGAATACTGAGATCTCACTGACAGAATTCCAATTTGGTTTGCTGAAGATACAGTACAACTGTTTGTTTCAGGCATTAGTTTATTTAACCTTAATCTTTCATTGTATTTACAAGTTTTAAAACTTTGAGTTTGCTGTCAAACTTAAAAAAAGAAAAAGAGACAGACAGCAAAAGCAAATGAATTATATAAGTTTAAAATGAAGGTATATTTTATTATTTTAAGATATGAGCTGAATTTGATAAAAATGTTAATAAAAAAAAAACAAAAGAAAAAAGAAAATTACTATGGCAGTGAATTGTTAATGACACTGGCCATGGATAGCAGTTGGCAGGGTCAGCCTTAGCAATTGAGGGCACAATTTTTACCATGTTGCAGGGCCCTCAGCTAACCTCCCCATCTACAACCCCACCCTTCCCTCCAAGACTATTTCAGATTAGGTATTAGAAATATATGATATTACTGTATATTAAAAATAATATATTTATTTATTATGTTACATTTTGTCATAAGATATATTAAAACAGAAGTAAACTACTGGACTCCTAGATTAGTCCCTGATACAACATCTCCTGTACTTTCTGTTGAGGATTTCCTAAACTTATGAACTGCTGCCCAAAATTCCTGATGCTGGATAGGAAAAAGCTGCCCACTTCACCCTTGTCTTTTCCCCATACTTCATTTTCTTATTTTTTTCTCACTTTTCTGTATCCTTCCTTTTTCTTCTTCGCCCTCATCTGATTTAATCCTTACTCTCCTTCATTTTCCATGCCCAGCAACATTATGTACTGCAAATTCATTGTTTTTGGTAGATTATTTTTCTCCATACTGACATTATATTATATGATGTTATGAGAGTGTACAGGTTCTCTTACTGATTTTACTGACTGAGTCATTGTACCACATCTACGTATGACTGTGTTCATCTATGCTATATATTATCCTAACATATCTCTCTGAATGTTTGCTCTTACATTCTCACTGTTGCATTGATGTTGAGTAAAGCGTATTCATTTATTTGCTATGTTTCCACCATGCTGAGCCTGAAAATTGGCTATGCATTGTCTGTGTAGATCAGTGTTCTACTTTGATTAACAAACTTTAAATAAATACATAAAATAAATAACTAAGAAAAAGTATGCAAGCTGAGTATTCTACACACTCTAACATCTTTGAAAGTTGCTGCCAACAGCACCAAGCAGACCATGCTATTAAGAAGCAGATTCATTTTGAAACATGAAACTTGGTAACATCTTTTGAATCATCACAGTCCCCAGCTCTTGCCTCCCATGCCCAATGTACTTGAATGCCAGAAAACACTAGAAAAATTAGTCGATGAGGCTGTACTTAATGGTCATGGAAAGACTGGGAGGCCAAAATGAAGATGAACATTTATTAACCTCCATTATATATTCTCATCTCATATTGTCCCTTTCTTCTTTTATGGGCTTCCAGTCATCTTCTGCACTTGGTCTAAATGATTGACATTCCTAACCTACTTCATTCGCACACATAATTACAGGGTGGGAGAGTGCTGGGTTTATACATCACTCAGAGGGAATAACAGACAGGACCAGTCATGCTGTCTAATATGTCACCTAGTCAGCAGGGCCTGTAAACAAATGAGATACCATGTTGTGCAGATTAATGTGGTTATTGAGTGATGAAATTTTGAGTTATCTTGGCTAAAGTGTTGCTGCAGCATCTTTAGTGGTCCCTGTGTATTTGTCTGGGGAAAAGGGGTACATGAACATGCTGGTTTACAGCTACAGCCTTAACTCGTGTGTTGTACTGAATTATGAACATGTTAATCAGACATTGTTGTACAACTCATTATTATCTCTTCAATTCCTGCAATTTTCTTTTTTTTTATGTCAGTAAACAACGTCTTATTTGTGGATATTTTCACTCTGTTTAAATGGTTTTACTATGCTAGTTGTGTGCTGGCCTTTACAACCTTTGTTGAATACTCACACCTTTACTCGTTGAAGGTTTGGTACAGATTTTCTGCGCAAGTTATTGTGGTCCTAAATGAATGAGCTGTTGTACTTTGGTTGTATTTCCAATATGTTATTAGATGTTTTTATTCCATGAACAACTGCACTACAGTGGAAAATTATGCAAACATCAATGTCCAATAGTATCCCTTGATACAATGCCTGAAGGAATCTCTCATGATTACTCACATTTAATATTCCCCTTCCCAAACTAATCCGCTATATTTTATAATCAACTCACTTATCACAGTAAACTTTAAAATGTGTATTAGAGAACTCCGAAATACCTTGTCATTGAATGCTTTTCTGTAAACTGTTTCAGTACAATGTATTCTCTCTCACTACAGTAGATATTGCATGGACTGCAATTATCTGTGATTATGGTCTGAAGTTAATTCCTTTGCTTTTGTGATTCAGTGAGAACATTGGCAGTCTTAAAGAAATAAGCACAGGTTACATACTGTAGAGACATATTATATTCTTTTTATAGCATTATGTTTAATAACAGGTCACACAATGAAGTTTCCATATACAGTTTTTTCCTGTTTCTCCTTTAGTGGCTTTTTATTGAAGAATACAATGAAAATTAAATATTTCAAGAATGCTGAAAATTAAATATATACAGAAATGTATGTAAATGATAAATACCTTTTGATTTCAATTCACTTCAAAGACATTATGCATGAATTCAGCTAAATTAATGGTACAGCTTTTTTCAAGTAATATATTCAAAATGTTTTAAGCATTTTTTGCCATTTTGCCCATTGCAGCCAATCATATTCATTGAACTTTCATATCAACATATACATACTATGCTGCATTTAAATGAAAATGCTGATATGTCAAAAGTATAGATGTATAAGGCTGTTATGACATACTGTAATACGTTTGTGCTCATATTCACATTATAGATCTGCATGTGCTATCACCTTCTCAAATATCCAAGTAGTACTCAGAGTGAATCAAGCACTGCTATACTGTAGATGTACCTGACATATAGTTTCATTTTCAATTTTGCTTTGCATAAATAATACAGACTTAAAAATCTGCCATCACATGTAGATTAATTGCCCTACATTGTCTGACTGTACTATGGTTTAATAAAAAAGTTGCAGTTCTTTAGCTAATATTTTTTTTCTTACTTATTTATTATTTATTTTATTTATATGACTTTTTAGCTGAGTATCTGAGCTGATCCATAAACCATTTCAGCCATGATCCACAAGGGCAGAGGTAACTGGAATACATATACATATATATATATATATATATATATATATATATATATATATATATAGGCATTTAATGCAGCCAATCAACCAACATGTTTTTGAAGGTGTATAATTAGAATTTATAAAATTAGCATTGTCTCAGTCTTTGATGTTATCTAAGAGTGCTCTTCTCAGCATCCACAATGTGCCCTGAGTTAGCTCCTTCTGTGTTTCATATAGGTTTTATTTATTGGTATAACATTTCTGTGTAATTGTAAATTCTTTTTATTAGACCTGTTTTTATTACTTCTGTTGAAACTGCCTGGTATCTTTCTTCTATATTGCACTCATAGGTTCATAGGTAGGTACTAGGCTATCGGCCCTGGGGCCTATACAAGCCCAACCAAAAAGGTACCCTGGCTTTTGCCACCCAAGAAAATAATTTTCCTGTGCCACTGTTGAGCTGAGCCCACAGAGGTGATCCCCGGGGTGAATTTCCTTTTTCCCATCCAATCAGCAAGATTTTTCTTGAAGAGTGCTAATGAGGAGCTTTGTTTGATATAGATAGGTAGTTTATTCCAGAGTATGGGAAGTCTCTGGGACAGGAATCTATCCCTCCGGCATGTTCTTTTTATTGTGGTGACAAGGTTTAGGTCCCCAGAGCATGTAGCTCGGAGGGATTGGGATTTCTTTAAGTGGAGCATGTCCAACAGCTCTGGGTTTGACATAGCTTTGTATGTTAGGCAGAGATCACCTCTGAGTAGGTGATATGCAATGGAGTAAAGCTGGAGTTTTTTGAGACGGTCTGCATAGGGCATCTGTTTGAGGCCGGTAATCTTCTTTGTGAGGTATTTTTGCGGCCTTTCCAGTTGTAGATGTCTTGTGAGGTACATACCAAAAGGGGCATTGTACTCTATAATGGGTCTAATGAGTGATGAGTAGAGGGGAACAATGACCTCTTTTTTTTCTGGATGAGAAACCTTTTGTGATGAGGTGTGCCACATAGAAGGATTTCCAGACTACTGTGGCGATGTGATTATCAAAGGAGAGACTACTGTCCACCTGTGTCCCAAGGTCTCTTATCACACTTTTGGTGTTAAGTATACTACCGCCTATGTTGTAGTTCATGGGTACAGAGTTTTTGCCAAAGGGGATGACAATGCACTTTTTGGCATTGAGCTTGAGGCCATGGCATTTCTTCTTATAAATCCTGGTATTATATGACTTTGTGCATCTCTGTATGTAAGACACTGTAATCAGTGGGAGTAGAAATTTCAATGGTCAATACTACATTTGTCTTTCTATCATGGACTACTAGATCTAATTTACTTACATTTAGTTTTGAACTGTTAGTAATTGGTAAATCCATGTGATAATCCATTCATAATTCTCTATAATGCTTTATGGTTCATGTTCTCAGTGCTTCTCAGCTACTTTTATATTGTAGCGTTTGCACAATCTCTGTGACACTGTTGCCACATTATTGCGCTTTTCAGTACGCAGGCTTTTTGTCATGAGTTTATCACACCCAGTAACAAGATGCTCCATTATTTCCATTTCAGTTTTACAGAACCTACCTTTGTTTGTTTCTCCAATAATTTAATGGACTTTGTAAACCAATGTGTATGTAATCTACTGTCCTGTGCTGCCATTGTTAGCCTTTCATCTTTTGGTTTCAGTTTCCTTGACCACTCTTGCATCAAATCCTAGCCAACATGAAGTTGTTCCAGGAGATCTTTGTACTTGCCACTGTATTTCTGGACTTTCAATTCCATTCTCATCTGGTCCTTTTCGTTATAGTAGTTTTTTTTTTGTTTATTTGTTTTTTTTTTACAACACCCAGTTGTTGTCTGATTTTTTTGTCTATTTCTCATTTGATTTCCATTCCTGTTTTCTTTGAAATGCTTCTCCTAAACTAAGCAAAGAGGCCATCTTAGACTTCAACTCATTTATCTATGTTTGGATCTGATGGGGTCAACAGATTTGTATACAGTACCATGACTGTTTCTCAGTGTGCATCCTACCACCTGTCACAGGAATGTCGTCTCCATCACCTCTAGCTTCTTTAACTGCTATGCTTCTACTGTCCAGGTTTCTGTACCATACAGTAGTACTGGTCGCACCACTGATTTGTGCACCTTACTTATCAACGTTTTTGGCATTCTTCTGTCAGACACTGTACCTGATACTCTGTGGCAGTTGGCTGCAGTTCCTTTGATTCTAGTTTTGACCTCCTCATTCAGTCTTCCCTTCTCCTCAACCACCCCTCCCAGATATATAAAGCTGTTAACCTATTCCACTATTTTCAGTTCTCAGTTTCAACTTCTTCTGAATTTTCCCATTCGTGCTGTCATTACAACTGTTTTATCTGCACACAGGTTCATGTCATGTGCCTATAGTTTTGTATTCCATTCCCATATCCTTTATTGGATTTCTTTTTCAGAGTCTGCCAGTAATGCCACATTGTCTGCATACAGCAATATTGTTCATCTGTCCCCTCCAACCTATTGGCTGATGTAGTCCATCACCAGTATGAACAATAACCAGCTCAGAGATGAAGCCTGATGTGCCTCCCAGTGTGAACCCCTTTGTGAGAGTGAATACTGTTTGTAATTGAGTTATTGGTCCTTGTACATAGCCTGCACAAATTCTACCAATGTTTCTGGGGCTGCAAACCACCACAGGACTGCCAAAATGAGCTTTCTTGTAACCTTATCATATGCTTTCTCTAAGTCTAGGAATGGCCAGTAGGACTCTTTCCTCATCTTTAATTTCTTCCAACTATTTGTCTCACTGCAGACATTAGATCTGAATCTGAACTGCTCATCTCCCACCTTACTTTCTTCTACTCTGCATATTCATTTATCAGTCACCATCTCCAGAACCTTCATGCAGTGTGACAGGAGTTTGATACCTCTGTACTGCCATTAATTGTGGATGTCCTTGTTGCTCTCATACACTGGCACTGGAATGTTTATAGTCATCTGGGATATATTGTTGTCTTCACACTGGTATAGGTATACCCTCAGGAGCTATTTTCCCCCATGTCACCCAGCATCTTTATCATATCTGCTGTGACTTCATCTGAGCCTGCTGCTTTCCCTGGCTTCATGCTCCTTAGTGCTGTTCTTACTTCTTCTATAATGGGCTCCTCTTCTTCTCTCACCATAGGCTGTGTCTAGGGCAGTACAGCTTATGTGGGGTGTTCTTCCTTCAGGAAATGCTGAAAGTACTCCTTCCATCTGCCTTTGATTTCCTGTGGGGTGGTGAGCAGGTTGTTACTGACATTCCTTATGAAGGATGTCTGACTAACTTCTTTATATTTCTATATTTGCCTTGTAACCTGATAGAGTTTCTTTATGCCACCTGCTAAGTCCCTTTCCAGATACTGGTAGGGTGCCTCTGATGCTTTATTCTTTGCTATTGCAACTCCTCTCTTAGCCTCTTTGTTAGTTAACCAGTATTCCTTCGTAGCCTGGTCCATCTTTTCTATATCCCACTTTTTCCTGCAGTCCTTTCTTTTGATGACTTTCTGGACTTCTGCATTCCACCACCAGCTTTCCTTATGTACAATATTTCTGTAGCTGGCTTGACCACATACATGTCCTGTAGTCTTTATGCATGTTGTTTGAGGTAATGCTATTTTTCTTCTGCTCCCACTATTTCCCCTTCTCCTGAGGTGCTAGAACCCTGACTAATTCCTTGAACTCTTGCTCTTTCTCTTCAGTCAACTGCTAGGTCTTCATCATAGTCTCTGTTGACCTCAGAGCCTTCTCTAACCCTTGTTTGCAGATGATTGTAGAAACCACTGGTTTATGTTGTACATGTCTGTTTCACTGGGGATGACATTGTAATATCTGATTCTGTCCCAGTGCTCTCTCTTTACTAGGAAGAAGTCTACCTGAGCTGCATGTTGACCACTCTTGTATGTAATCTTGTGATGATTTCTTTTGTTGAACCCTGTGTTGGCCAGCATCAGGCCATTTGCCAGACAGAAGTCTAGAATGGCCTGTCCTTCTTTATTCATGTTACCCTATCAGTGTGGACAAAGACAATCCTCATATCCTGTGCTGTTCATCATGACGTGCCTTTAGGTCATCCATTATTAACACCAACTCATGTCATCCTGATTTATCTAGTAAGTCCTGCAACTGCTGTTTGAATGCACTGTTTTCTTCAATGTCATGACCCTGCTGTGGGGCATAGGCTGGGATTAAGAATAGTGCCCTATTCTTTTACTAGAGTCTGATTGCCATGAGTCTGTCACTAATTCTGATGACATCCCTCACTGTATTCTAAAGCTTCTCCCTCACCATAATTCCAACACCATTTCTAGTTTGTCTTCCTCTTTTGCTATAGACTCTGGACCCCAAGCCAATTGGTTTTGCTGCACTGCCCTTCCATCTTATGTCCTGGATACATAGGATGTCCAGCCCCTTCCTTACCCTAATGCCATCCAGTTCCAAACTGCATTCTGTCAGTGAACCTACACTGAGTACAGCAATTCCTAGTTCAAGTTTGGCAAGTTGATTTGTTTTCAGGACCCTTCATTTATTCCTATATATTTATACATTCCCCTACTGCTCAAGTTTCTTCTTATCACATTCCTGTCTCAGGATGATATTTTCTTGGTATTGCAGCTTTCCCTTTTGAAACTTTGCTTTTGCACATTTATCAAGAGCAAATGTCATTCTTTCATCATTTCAAAAGGTTTTATCCATTTGTAGTTGTGCTTTCAACTCATCATCTGATGAACTATACAATTTTAAGCCACCCTCAGAAAGTAGATGAGAGGTCTTTAAACAGGGTTCAGTTTTGGGAGTTAAACTGTAATCATAGTCTAGCCTGCTAAGTAAACACTTAATGGGTTAGAGCCAAGACAAAACAACAGTGTTGATGCCATAAACATCCCACTATCTGTGAATGTGGGATACTGTTAAATTCTTTTTTGCAATCTCTCTATACCACACTTATTTTCTTCTCAATTTAAAGACCCTATGGCTTTGTTTAGCAACACACGATCCTTTGTTCCACGTGATTTTCTTTAGTTGCTTTTTAGTTCTATATCCATAATTGATTTTTGTTTCTAAATTACTATAAACTCTGCCTGCTTCATTTCTAGTATATCAATTGTATATTGTCAGAGGGCAAGTTATTGGTCTATAGTTCTTAGGATGGCTTGCAGGTTCATTCTTAAAGATAAATATCATTTTTTTTCCTGTTATTATCCATGGGATGTGCATAACAGTAATTATTGTTCAAGGCTAAATCTTTTGTGTAAAGATGTTAATACCTTTTGCCAGAAGTTAGGTACTGCATCTTTGCCCAGGGTTTACCATTAGGAGCTTTTCTTAAATTATTTTCCATTTCTCTGGCTGTCACTTCTTCACATCATATCCTATATATAACAGCTTCTTGCTGTTTGACTTCTTTTATCCATTTAGTATTTCTGTTATGGTCAACAAACATGGTCCTCATAAATACTTCTCCAAAATGTAAAATATATATATATATATATATATATATATATATATATATATATATATATATATATATATATATATTTGGTAAACAAAATGGTTTCACTTGCTGTATAGGAGCTAGGTACTCTGATAATTCCTTACCATTTGAGCATTATGCCTTGACAGTAGCTTAGAAAGCCTTTTAACTGGCCTGTCTAATTTTGAAAGACATCTCCACTAGATCCAAAGAAGTCTTAATTCTCTTTACTCATATCTTATCAGACCCATTATTGAATATATTGCACATTTTGGAATGTATTTTTCTAAACATATCACACTACTTGAGAGACCTCAGAAATTCATAATTAAAATGAATCAGTGGCCTCAAAAATCATAGTTATCAGGAGAGACTGGCAGCCCTTTTTCTGTACTCAGTCTCTTACAGACTCCTCTGTAGAAATCTATGTGTAGCCTTTCATGCCATGAAATATCCAACCCTATTGATCTCCCATTCCTTTGCAGAACTAACAGTATTTCAAATACTCAGTTAAAGAAACTAAACCTTCATCAGCAGATAAACAAGACATGTTCCTGTAAAAGACTATCCCCTGGATTCACGAAACTTCCGTATAAGACTTAATATGTCTTACTCGGAGGCTGCAGTTGAATGGTACGATGTCAGCGTGCCATGAATATTCATGAGGGCACGCGGACTCATCCGTAACTCTTACACGGACTGAGTAGGCAAGCAGGGGGCGTGTCCGACTGCCGAGCAGTCTAAAGGTCCACGCCCCTGCAAGGTTTTAAAAAGCATAATGTCAACAGACAAGAGCGAGTTCGCTCAAATGTACTTGCACCCAACACCACACTCCCTGACACTGTAAACCCCCATCACAGTTATAAAACGTAAAATATTAATTTTATTTTTTTTAAATCCATGATATAGCTGCCCGTATTTGCACTTGTTTGCATGGGTGTGCCCATTGCTTAACCACAGTTAGCAATTGTGACATTGAAGAGCATATAAGAACTACTTATGCAAATTAATCCAAATAGCAATAGCATAATGGTAGACCGTATGCACAAAGCGAAGGCATTCACGGTTCGAGTCCCACCACTCCCCTTCTTATTTATGTTTTAAATCAGTATTTGAAATAATACCAGACATATATGATTAAAATTTTATTAAAAGCAGTGACATGGTCAATGTATCCGTGAACAAAATATATATTTTTAAAGGACCCAGATATATAATAGCCTGCTGTTAAGCAACATTTTACACAGCTAAATACAGGTGCCCATAGTTTAATAGCGCTTTACCCAGCTAAACAGAGTTGCCCATAGTGTAATAGAGCTTCACCCAACTAAACAGAGTTGCCCATAGTGTAATAGCACTTTACGCAGCGCAATAGAGTTGCCCAAAGTTTAAAGAGCTTTACCCAGCGCAATGTGTTTGCGCGGACGGGCGCTCTGCGCCAACCAGGGTACTGTAGGGCACCGGGGAGCAACGTAGAGCTAAGTTGCTTAAACGCAGCCACACCCCCTAGCCTGTCTAGACAGTATTAAAATAAAAGAATGACAAGGTTCGAACACAGGACCCTTTGCATCATAATCAAAGTACAGAACCACTAAGCCATGACAACATAGGAGAAGCAGCCACTATTAACATTCATAAACTTACGAATGGTAGTTTAACCATTACTAAGCAGGTCTGCAGTCAGCTGAGAATTTTACAAAACAGCCAATCAAAAAAAAGTGCGGCAAATGCGGCATATTTAAGCCCCAGAGGCGGGAATACTCGCCATAACTGATTGCAGCTCACATTTGCAGTCAGAATGGCAGGTGCAGGAGAGGGTTCACGCTTCCGAGCGCAACGTTGGGGCATCAAGGAATCCAAAAACATGGTTTGGCTCCTTGTCCACTGTCATGAGACAAGACTCCTGCAGGGCCAGATCCAAGGGATGGAGTACAAGGCAGAGGCTTGGAACCAGTTAGCTCGTGACCTTACCAGTGCCACAGGCATTCCTCGGACTGGTGAGCAGGTCCGTCACCACCATGCAGACCTGAAGAGACGAAAGCAGGACCGCCTGAACCAGTGGATACAGGAGGCCCGTGAGATGCAGAATGCCCCACAACTGAGTATGTAGCCATGGAATGCAGTATGTAAGAATTGATAATGGAGTATGTATAACGGATAGGTATGTCTCAATATCCCTTCATTTACTTTACAGCTGCAGGTGACCGTGCTGCGAATCAGCAAGCCTATGCTGATAGGCTGCTAAGGCTACACCACCAGGCAGGTTAGTGATTATTCTGCATGTATTGTTATATAAAATATGGGAGGGGAGCATGAAAGAAAGTGTTGTAGTCCAATAAAACAGCCATAGAATTGCCTGAATAAGTCCTCTGCATGTACTGTCAGATAAAAACTTCAGAGAGGCAGAAAAAGAGTGTAGTAACCCATTAAGAAAGATAACATATGTCTGGAATAATATCCCTGCAGGCACTGTCATATAACATAAGTGAGTGAGCCTGAAAAAAGATTGTTCTAACCTATTAATAAAGGTATAATATATCTTGAACATGTCTGCCATAAACACCGTTAAAACAAATAAAGGAGTGAGCCTGTGGAAAAATGTGCAATGTCATTAATAAAGGTCTAAAACCCAGAGTGTGTCTGTGACATAGAGTCTGAAATGTTGTTGTACCTTTGCATTATACAAACAGTACTGTTTGAAAATGTGCTGGCAACCCAGAGTTATGCAGTCCCATATAAAGTGGATGATGGAAGTGCTAGTAGCTGTGAAACATATATACAGTCCACAATAGTCAGTTACTGGCTTGCATGAATAAGTAAACCTGGCACACGTTTAGCATGTAATTATTCACCAGAAATGTGAGTGTGTGTCAAGAAATGCAGGGTTCTGTACAAATCAAAGTGAAAATGTCATGTGAAAACATCCCAGATATGTAGATAAAGAAATATAAATGCAAACAAGAAATATGTAGCAGTAACATCTGCATCCTTGACAGTTAGTATGTCAGATATAGGTCAGGCATATATTGAACTAGCCAAACCCATGACACAACCTAATGTATGGTGGCAAGTGTAATAATACAGGTAGGGGATATACACTTGCAGTCACTGGGAATGTAGTGTAGACTAAAAGGTCATTATAAGATGTTAACCGAGATTTTTTCTACACCCTACCGTCTGTGTATAAACCATGCAATTCCACACCTCATTGGGTATGTGTAACCTTAAATATTTGTTGGGACATGTGCCCTATTGTTTTATAAATATTTGCATTGATGTTGATGCATGTGCCCTGTTCAAACACCACATTCATGGTGGCCTGTTGCTACCAAACATCCCTGCATGCTGTTGGAATATCCACTGTCGTTCAATATATGCATGTGTTATGCTGGCTGTTCAATTGTTGGAACCTTGGTGTGTTGGGTTAATGGGAATATTACTGCATGCTGTTACAACTAATCTGGAATGCTGTTGTTTTTGTTGTAATTAAACACACCTAATCCAAGAAATTATAGGAAGGCCGGTCCCAGTGGACCCACCTCTCCCTCCTCAGTTGGCGAGTGCACCTGGCACCAGCAGCTCCGGTGCCCAGCCCAGGCTCCCCTCCTCCATTGGTCCTGTGCCACCTTCGGGTGGAAGCGCTGCAGGGGATGGGGCTCGTCCCCCCCCCGGAAAGCTTGGGCGGAGAAGGGCCACCTGTCACCCTTCGAAGGGTCCAGGCTGTGGTGCGTAGAGAGATCCAGCGTTCAGTCGCTGATCCCCTATGCCAGCTTGAGGCGAGAGTGGCACATCTTTCGGGTGAGCCTGCCCGTCTTACTCAGCCCCCAGCACAGCCACCCTCGGGGCTGTGAAGGTAAAGTGGTGACTGCCCATGGGTGGGGATCTCAGTTCTACTGTTACCATCTGTGGGCTCATGGGCTTGCGATTGCCAAACAACCTTTCCCGTCAATTGTGTTCACCCACACCATGTGTCAAACTCCGCCCCTGTATGCGTCTTGTTTGTCTTGTCTGTTTACTTCCCCAACCTACCTCCCCAAATATACCTACATCCTCTACCTCACATTCCACTCTCACCTGAAAAAAAAAATAAAAAAAAGGGCAATCTGTTCCCACAAAAAAATTACGCCCCATACATAGCTGCCCAATTCGCACACATGTCCGCTGGACATGTAAACTGATAATTCTAATTGGCAGTACAACATATTTTGTTGTCCTCACCCCTCTCTTAGGGGTGGAAAGTTTCAAATTTCACACCAAATTTCAAACATATGCACAGCTGTTGCTGGTAAAGAAATGGGCAGCTATGGACCTTCCCTACACCCATCCTGCACATCCCGAGCTGGTTTCCCTACTGACTTTCCCTCTTTGTGCCCCCTTTTTCACCACTTTCCTATCTCCCCATTTTCTTTTTCTTTCAAAGAAATTAGCGTGGGGGTTAGCGGGAGTAAGCACTTTTAAGCAGTAGTTAGCGGGGGTGTGCAGGTGTGAGCTTGTGTGCGCTTAGCTAAGGATTGCTAAGCGTCACGCAAACCAGCGCAAACCCACTTACAACTGCTTAAAAGTGCCTTAGTCACTCTGTATGACAAGGCCCTTGTACTGCTCAGCAGCAAAATAAAATACCCTTGTCAGTCTCGAACCCGGGACCTTGGACTCATCAGTCTGCATGAAGTACCACTACACCACAGCAGATATACAATAGCTGCGTGCTGAAAGCAATATATCATGCATTACCATGAGTGAATGTAAAGGGAAAATAGGAATAGCATAACACAAATCTTGTTCTGTGTGCCTTAACCAGCAGGTGTTGTTGAATTGCATGACCATGACATGACTGTGAAAAGAGAATCAGCCATGCTAGTAGGGAATAAGGTTACAGTAGCAGCTTACAAACCCCACACAGTATCAGAACAGGATAAACACTGGCATATTTGGATAGGTCACAGGCCAGACCTCCCAATAGTGACTGCTCTACAGTGATGACCCTGATTTGTAAACAAATGTTAGCTGTGCCCCTCTGACTCCCTGTGAAATGTACTAACAATAGGCAGAAAGGTGTTGAATCTCACTTAATGACAAATGTCAATAAGTGAGAGTAGACACCGCTTGCACATCAGAAAAGGTGTAGTAATAGATATGCTCTGAATCCCCCAAAGTCTGAACTGCAAAATGTCTGAACTATATGACAGGTGTATCCCAGTTATATGTACCTTTCCCTGAGGCTGTTCAAATATATACGTGAGTGTATCTGAGGCCTGGAAGAGTCAGAAACACACAGGCATATCAGCTTGTCTGCTGTTACACACTCTGCAAATAGCTGTAGAATGAATCCCACAAGCATGCCCTTATGTAGAAGTACAACACAGAAATATCAAAGGATGTAGCCATGTACTGCTAGAAACCACCTGTGACAATGCCATTGTTCAGGTGCTGAAAACACTGCTGTGCTGCACAGTCAAAGAATACTAAGCTGACCTATGTCTGCCATCTGGATATGTCCACAGGTGGGAGCTACTCAGACAGACTACAAGCCTTCATAGACTTACAGGTATGCAGCAACTCTGCATGTTCAGTAAGATAAACATCACACGATAATAAATAATGCACTCTGCAGTTCTGCACCCCTACCCAAAGGTACTATATACCCGTGTAGTCAGGCACAACCAAGGGTGTAGGTAGGCATACACAGTACAGAAATATGTCCAGCTGTCCTGAGCAGACTGTGCTAATGTCAACACAAACAAACCACAAACTGTTCAGAAGTGAGTAACATACTAATGACAGTAAAGCAGTTCACAAACAGTGCATGTGCCTGATATTCATAACTGGTAGTACAACATACTTAGTTGTCCTCACCCCTCTCTCAGGGGTGGAAGGTTTCAAATATCCCACCTAATGTATTGCATATGCACAGCTGTTGCTGGTAAAGAAAGGGGCAGCTATGGACCTACTCCACACCCATCGTGTACATCCCAAGCTGGTTTCCCTACTGTCTTCCCCTCTTTGTGCACCCTTTATCACCACATTCCTATCTCCCCATTTACTTTTCTGTTAAAGAAATGAGCGCGGGGGTTAGCGGGAGTGAGCACTTGTAAACAGTAGTAAGCGGGTTTGCACCAGTGTGCGCATGTGTGTGCTTAGCTTAGCATTGCTAAGATATGATAAGCTATGCCAAGCTTAGTTTAGTATTGCTAACATAAAATAAGCTAAGCTAAGCTTAGCTTAGCATCGCTAAGCGTCGCACCAACCCATGCAAACCCGCTTACAACTGCTTAAAAGTGCCTTAGTCACTCTGTATGACAAGGCCCTTATACTGCTCAGCAGCAAAATAAAATACCCTTGTCAGTCTCAAACCCCAATCCTTGGACTCACCAGTCTGCATGATGTACCACTAAGCCACAGCAGATGTACAATAACTTGGTGCTGAAAGAAATATAACATGCATTACAAGGAGTGAATGTAAAGGGAAAATAGGAAAGCCATAGGAATACATTGCAATAAAGAAATATAACATGCATTACAAGGAGTGAATGTAAAGGGAAAATAGGAAAGCCATAGGAATACATTGCAATAACTACTGTAGTATGCCAGTTAATTCCCTAATTCCAAAAGAAAGTACATACTCCCATGTATCCAGTGTTAGAATTAGGAGGTGTGAGTAAACTTACACACTGAAAAGAGTGTACTGGAAGAAGCAACAGTCAGGTTTCAGTACAACATGCATTTCACTGGCTACAACCCAGCTTCAGATATGAGACATATACCAACCTTCTGACTGACACAACAGTGTCCACAGCAAACAAGCATGGTCCTCACCTTGCAAAACTGAAAGGCCTATGCCTACCTAACCTATCATTTTATATCAGTGTCCTGAAATCACAGTGAGAACTGCAATTACCACACAGCAGGCTGCATGCAATTACTAAATGGTGGGCACCAATTGGTGCAGAGGCCATCACATGCACATGTGCAGATACCTACAAAAGCAGTCTGTACTTGCTGTCCACACATGCAATCATATCATTGCAGCAACTGGAGAGAGAGAGAGTGAGAGAGACAGACAGACAGAGACAGACAGACAGACAAACAAACAGAGGCAGTTGGAGACACCAAACCAAAAAAAAAAAACACGTCAACAGGTGCAACAGACAGAGGTGAGAAATACAAAGGTAAGATAAGTAACAGAGATGTATTTGTTGGCATCCGAATGATGTGTCTGAAGGGTACTCTACATACTGTGAAGCCTCCATATGTGGTAGCAGTCCGTATCTATATGCATATGCAGATGTGCATAGGGCAAGGGACATACTGCATCTGTTAGTGAAGGCTGGACATATATATGTAGTTGAAGGTTGCTATGTGCACATATCTATGTAGGTTGTAGTGTGTGGCATTGAAAAAAGCAAGCAGTGCAGGTATATGCCATGTGGTAGTTAAATGCTGTGGGACTGAGTTACAGCCAGTGAGGTCTGCTACAGCTATACGGCCTGAGGACAGCGAAATGCATTCTGCACAACACTGTGCAATATTATTATATAATTGTATGTCTCACAACTGTTTCATAATTGATATTCCCACCATGAAAGGTGGGCAGTATATGTGCCGCAATGGATGTTTACAAGTATGTATATATATATATATATATATATATATATATATATATATATATATATATCTACATATATACATATATGGATATATATATTTACATATATATATATATATATATATATATATATATATATATATATATATACATATATATATATAGATATATATATATATATATATATATATATATACATATATAGATAGATATAGATATATAGATATATACATATATAGATATATATAGAGATATATAGATATATACAGATATATATGGCTATATATGTATATATATATATATATATATATATATATATATATATATATATATATATAGTGAGAGAGGGAGACACGGGGTCAGACGTATTGCAACAGGTGCCTGGTGACCAAGGCATGGACTAAACACCACTGTTGATACTGCAGTGCCATACCCCATTCCAAAACACTTTACCCACTAACTACCAGATAGGTGGTTGCCAACCTAACACTGAAGGTGTCAGAAGGGAACATGGGACACAGGTGGACAGTAGCCTCCCCTTTGATATTCACAGTGCCACACTAGTCTTGTAATCTATCTACGTGGTACGTGTCATCACAAACATTGTGTCATGTATGGAAATATAGGTCAGTGTTCCCCTGTACTCATCACAATGCCCCATGTGGTATGTACCTCACATGACAACTACAGCAAGTGGAAAGGCCACAGACATACCTCACAAAGAGTAATACTGCCCTCAAACACATACCCTGTGCAGACTGACTGACATAACCACAGCTACAGTGCATTGCATACCGGCCACCCAGAGGTTACCTCTGCTGAACATACAGAGGTATGTCACACCCATAGCAGTCAGACAACCATCATGTCAACACCTCACAATCCCACCGTGCTACACGGCCTAGGTCCCTAATCCCCGCCACCTCACTAAATAGCACATGCTGGAGGATAGGCTCCTACTGTCAAATATGCCATACTCTGAAGTAAATCACCCAACATTAACAAACAAGGCTCCTCAGTAGCAGATGTCATACATACCCCTGATGATTGTCTAGGGGATAGGTAACATGCCCTGAGAATCACCGCTGTGTATCCGGTTGACAGGAGCAAGTGAAATCAAATTACATGTGTGTCAAAGGCCAGGGTAGCATATGGCTAGGCTGCTGTAGGCCCTAGGGCCAATAGCGTATTACCTACCTATGACACAATGCATACACACATGTACTCAGTGCAATACCTGCTATGTGAGGTGGAATGAGTGTGACAGTGAATGTGTGCAAGGTCTGTAAGGGTGTGATAGCTTAGTGTGAGGTTGTTTCTGTCATGGTTGTTTGTGTCCTAGGTGTGAGGCCAAAGAAAGATGTGTCAGTTACTGGGATGCAGACATAGTAGGATGGCATATGTTGTGACGTAGTTTCTTGTGTACGACTGTGGTGTCCCATGGTCGGCTGAAGCAATACATGTATGCTCAGTAAGTGGTACTGCTGGTGAATCCAGCTGACATTTGAACTGTTGTACTACCTGAAGCTGTAGGCCTAAAAAGCACAGTATGGTGTATGTTCGCATTCCCTGGTAACACTGTCTTTTGTGTTTCCTGTAGTCTGCACAGATTACATACCTCAGGCATAGGTATCTGTAAGTAGGGGCACACAGTACTGTAAGGTACACAGGAATTGCTCATCTGTGTCAGCATACATTTCTGTGTTGTATGCATGTCTGATGTGTGTGTAATGATGCCTGTACCATGTCCGCAATCACATGTGTGTTGCAGGGTTTGTGTGTGTACCTAGCAACATGTATACTCTGTTACAGCAGTATGTGTGTATCTTCTGACAGGTGAACAGATGCTATATATGGCAGTTAACTGATATCTCTACTGTATAATGTTAGTGTGCCACATGACTTGCTCACACATATCGTTTACTTGTCTTCCAGGCTTATGGCTCATCAAAGGAGTCCCTCCTACACAGCCGCAGAGGAACAGGAAATCCACCACAGCCTGGTTCAGTAAGGCCAGCCAGCACCAGCATGAGCGTACTGCACTGTGGCAAGATCTTTTTCGTCGGGTAAATGACATAGGCATGCATAACCGGACATATGAGCAGGTATAACATCAATGCAGTGATTTAATTAGACATGTCCGGCGGTGTGCGTCTGATATCCATAGACAACAGCTTGCCACAGGTGGTGGGGTGGCCATACATCCCCCCTCACCAGAGTGGAGGAACTGCTCCTAAGTGTGGTGGCTCCTGGCCTACAGCAGCAACAATATCACACATGTGTCATCATGGAGGCCAGAGCCACCCAGCATGGTGACATGGAGCATGCAGGTAACATGCCCTAGCTGTAGACTACTGTTACCTGTATTGTTAGATTATGCATATGTGAGATGTGTACTGTGTTTAGCAGTTATGCTGCCTATTGTGTGCAATACTGATATTTTGAATAGTATTCATACACCTATGCCTGTTGTTCTACTGTAGTTTAGCACACTCACAGTAGCAATGCCACAGTTGTGGCCACTGACAAACTGTGTCATATTCTTGTAGGTCCCTCTGGTGTGACAGCAGGCAGACAATACATGCTGGTGAGTGTGTTAGCACTTTAATATTGGTATTGAAATGTGCATGTCATAGGTGAGGTGTAGGCCATGTACACATAACACACCTACGCATAAGGCATGCTGTGCATGTTTGCTGTGAGATGTTAAACATCTCACTAAAGTCAGTAGCTGCCTCAATCACATGCAATGCACAGAGCACCAAACACAAATGTGGCAATACTGTACTGTACATTGGATAGGCATAGTTGACACACATGTACACAACATAGCACGTTTGTCATATGCAGTACACCTCAACATGCTACACATAGTGTAACCGGACACCCGCTGCCAGGTCCCACTTCAGTATCCCACATGTCATCCACACACCACACATAATATACCTGAGGGGTAGGGACCTAGCATGGGGCTGTGCAACACTCTTCAACACATAACACAGTCATGTTAGGCAATGCTCCCTATTGGGCACCTCACACACCCTTGTGCAACGTGGCTGTGTAATTGTGAACTTAGCCATGGCACTGCGGCTCAGGTACAGCATGCTAGGCGGTAGTCTAGCACACTTTAGTGGCCTTGAGTGACCACATGATGCATGATGATGATGGCTAATGGTACTACACCCCATACAGTTATAGTGACCACAGTACTACACATAGCTGTCATTGCTTTGCACCTCCATGTTGTGCATATGCACCTATACACATTATGCATAGCATGTTGTGTGTGTGCAAACATATGCAACTATACACAATATGCATAGCAGTCGCATTCTGTACAAAGTGACACATATTTGTCCTGGAATGATATTGGGTATATAGGTCACATGACACACATTGGGTATGTGTGATGTTGACTGTTGCAGTCATGTACCATGCAATGTCATGGCTGGCACTGGCGTATCTGGAATATGACCCACACTCACCATAACCACTGTACAATGGACATGTCCAGGATTGGTATTCCATCATGTATACATGCACCACTCATCCCGTGTGTGTACATAGCATGCATGTGCTACACCTGTGTCCACAATTATCTGCTACAGACACAGACACTGCATTCAGACATGGAAATCCATGTGACACACATATAACACATTCAGCCATGGTATGTATACCTGTGAGTGATGGTGCACAGGACATTGCAGAGCTTATAATACTTCACACAAATGTCGTGTCCTTGTACACATTGTGTTCCAGGGTGTAGGAAATCACTGAACATGTACACACATGCACCACAGCCATGTACACTGTCATTAACTATGGCTGTCTACACTCACACTGCATGGACGTGATCTACACATATTCTGCATGCTGACAAATGTGACGTGACTGTTTGCCTTGTGATACTGTGACCCACCTTCAACCACTATTGAGTATGTTTTGGATTGCTGTTGTGTGTGTGTATCTGCTGTAGTGAGGAGTGTGCATGTGTTCCTGTGTGCATGTGTGCATGTGTTCCTGTGTGCATGTGTGCATGTGTCCATGTGTACATGTGCAGACCGTAAAGTGTTTCCTGTCTTCCTCTCACAGGTGCTGAGTTAGGGGTTGGCGAAACCAGCAGGTGACCTGAAGCCACTGCCAAAAATCGTGGTGATGATGACACATGTATTTTGGCACAGGGAGATTTGACAGGGTCTGTCATTGGTCTGCCAATCGACAGTACACAGCATTCAATCCCATCTATGCTCACACTCATACTGTCAATACATCCCTCACCACCAATGGCCATAGGCGAGGGACAGCATACAGTTGGCATTGACCAGGAGAGTGTGGTACCCATGGCACTTGCATCCCCTCACAGCAGCCATAGCCGTAGACCTGGAATGGTACCACATAGGTGGAGGTCCAGGGGTTCTCGGGGGAGCACTACTTGTCATATTGCCCCTGGCAGACGTGCCCTCACAGGTCGTATGATGTCCAGTATGTTCCGGGCTGAAATGCAGGCTCAGGTACGTATGGAACGTACACCAGGCAGGGACTTAGGGAGCAGAGGGCACATTACACCGCTATCAATGACAGCATCCGTGACCTTGCCAGTGTCATCCGGACTTACACCGAGGTCATTGATAGACGCTGGGGGAGGCAATAGATGCCCTCCACAACATGTCTTCCTTGAGTCAGGACCATGCGGGACGGTTGTGACGTCGACGCGGATGCATGCCAGCAACAGCAACAGCTGGCAGTGGTCACAGATGGCCCACAGTTCACAGCCACTCCCGTAGTGGCAGTACCAGCCCCAGCAATGCTGGGGCTGGCCTGTCCATTGACCGTCCCAGTAGACCACGTGCACATGGCTCTGGCCAGTCCCAGCAGGAACATAGGTCCAGTCATCATACCTCTGCCTCTGATGACAGTACCCAGTCAGGGTTGGTACACGATACTGTCCGTAGCACCCCTGCCAGGCACAAGTACTGTGTCCGTTGCCGGAGACAGTGATCTGTACAGCCTAGCAGGTACAGTTTGTGGCTGTCCCACAAACTACCATATATTGCAGCCACATGGGGTAGCTGTGTGCATGCAGACACACACACATTAAGCAAACAACTAGGGCTCACACATACACACACACATTACATCAACATTGGCTCATGCTGTACTGTTGTCCCTCACACACACACACACACACACACACACACACACACACACACACACACACACACACACACACACACACACACACACACACACACACAGACATGTTGATTGGATGGGTCAATGCCAGGCTCTGGCAAACAACAAAACTCCCTGTGCATATGATGATACCTGTGCCACCTCCTGTCATCTGCATTATTGACGGAGGGACAGGCTAACATGGTGCTGATGCACAGGGTGACACTATAGCAGTGTAGCAATAATAGCAAGTTGCCAACAAGGAAGTCTAACTACATCCTTGTAGGTATATCTGAGCAGACATTATGCATCAAAGCTCTGATTGTCAATGTAGCATTGTTTACACCACTGTTAGGTCTGAGTATGTATTATCCACCCATGTGCCACTTGGCTGAAGTGTAATGTGTTGCCAGCATGTGTTAGTGAGTGGACAGTATGTGTGTGATGTGTGCAGTACAGATTAGCAAGTGTACATCTGTGAACATGGTGGGTGCGCACTGTCTGGATGTACATGCATAGTGGACACATGGGATGTGTGACATACCCTGTCGTACACATTGTTAACATCTCATAGCATCTTTCAATGGCCAGTATGCATTCTACTACAGTTATGTACTAACATGGGTAGACGTGTGTATGACATGGGTTGATACTATGCTGTGGGTGATACCGTTAATATCTGTCAATAATTTGCGGTCTGGTAGTATACACAACCTCAACAGCATGACTATAAGAAATCATTGGATGATGTCCTGAGAAATGACACACAGTAGTAGGGAACCCAGTATCAATTGGATCCTTCCGGTGCTACACTATAACATTAACCAGTGGTAATGACTGCCACCCATTACTGTGACCACACCTGTTTGTCATATAGCCTCCTTAGGTACATGCAGACACACTAGGGATGTGTCCATCCAAATCTGGAAATGCATGGATTGACCTACAATGCATTCCCTGGATGGGATGCATATACTACACAAGGGTATCATACAGACAGATACCTGTTGTCTGATACATGCTGTATAGCAGTAAGCTGACTATGGCATAGTCATCCTCATGTACTATACATACTACCCCGTCAGTACCACACAGGTGGTACCCCTCAACATGTATGTTGGGTACCATTGTGTACATACAGACCTATGTTATGTCATGTGTCCCTTGGTATCCACATATCCATAGGTATTGTGGAGTCCCAAGGTGTATCACATAAGACATTAGAGGCCTGAATGCATATCCACAAGGCAGTCGTACACCTATAAAGATTGTCCATTCTTGGCAGACTTTGTTGTGTATGACCATGTCTGACATATACCCCAGGCATATACCCTCACTCACACTACTCTTCAGTAACTGTCATGGGTGTGTGTGCCACAGAACACGACAGTGGACAGCCTTGTCACATACATACATATGTGACCTACGATCTGAGAAGCAGCGGCACACCCTGTCAATGGAAACAAATGTATTCATGTAGTATGCAGGCTTCACACTTATGTACTGATTGAGGAGACATATACACATATATATTTGCCACGCAGATACCTGGTGTGTGCAATGCACTTACTGTTGTAATCATACTATGTCACACCATAGTAAAAGCAAAACCCACACCGCATTGACCAACAGTGACACACACACAGTCAGCATTTGTAGGATTCAAACCCCTACCTAACTATGTTATGATACTAGAGATTTACTGGCTTTCTTCTGGCTTGTTTTTGTGTATTTGTAGTGTGGTGACATCATCAGTCTTTCAGGAATGTACCTCTTTTTGAGTTTTTTTCTTCTGAAAAAAAGGGGGGACCTCTCGAAAAACTGCACACATATACACTCACTGTTTGCAGGATTCAAACCCCTACCTAACTATGTTATGATACTAGAGAGAGACATGCATTAACACGGCGCGCTATTTGCTTTATTGGCTGGCTTCCCTTCTCTGGCTGCATTTGTAGGATGGTGATCATCACCAACATGGGGACTCTATGTTCCACACCAGCGATATACCCCTCATTGGTAAGGTCAGAACACACATGCACCTCACTGGACATACATATACCCTCCACACACCCATCCTGGGTAATCTTGGTGAACTTCTCATGAGCTAATGTCTCATGTCACCGAAGCAAGGTGGTATCCTTAAGAGACCCTGAGACAGTGGCAAATACGGCTCACACTGCTGCATCCTTTACATACACATTCTATGGACACCTAGCGGACTGAATGGATTGTGCTATCTCAAATAACAACAGGACTCCCTACTCCAATGGCAGGGGACCTGTGTGGTAGACCCCAGGCATTAATAAGCTGTACAACGTCAGGAGGAAGCTACTACATGATAGAGCATAATCCCAGAATGGGAAGGCATCTGTGATCTGTACTAGCAGACAGCTATGATCACTCATGAACTTTTCTAAGGGCCGCTTCTACTAGACAATTCCAACAGACACGTAGGACTATCACATGGCCTTCTTCAGTTATGTCACGAACCTGGGTGGACACTCACTGATATGCTGTGAGTTCCTGCATACTGACTAAACCTACCCTGAACCCACTGGCATTGCCAACATCCTGGCAAACAGGTTCAGTGCAGATGTCTCCCACCCATCCCCCCTAAGGAGCAACTATCCATCCCAACAGAGTATAACCTCCCTGACATCACACAGTAACAGGTGAGTGCTGCCCTCCCCAAAGCGTACATCACAGTATCAATATGACCAGATGGTATCCCAGCCTGCATCTTACACGAGCATCATGACAGACGCAACCCTCACATTACATCACTGTTCAATATTGGAGTTACCACAGGATATGTACCCAAGGAATGGCATACAGCGAGAGTGGTCCCACTCCACACAGTTGGTGCCACAATGGAACACAGACAATATTGCCCTATAAGCCTAAGTAGCCTGTTCTGCAAAGCTATGGAGTGTATTGTCATGGGACTCATACACATAGACATCGGGAACCTACAGACACTGTGTCCTACACATTTCAGTGTTGTTGTGGGCAGATCTTGCCTCTTGAACCTGTTTGTATTCTTTAAATGGCTAACAGGTCCATCGACATAGGGACGGCTGTCCACACAGCCTACCTGAACCCTGCAAAACCCTTCAACACAATAACCCACTGGGCCATTATGCATAGGCTCACCAGCGTCGATATGGACACATATCTCACATGATGGATTGATACCTGGATCAGGGATAGCACCCACATGGTCAGAATTGCAGGTGCCATGTCTGACTATACACCAGTTACACGTGGCATCCCACACGGCGTGGTCCTGGGACCTGTCTTGTTCAGTATATATTTGTCTGATGTACAGGCTACCACAGGAGGAATATGGCTGAACATGTTTGCACTTGACTGCAAACTGGGTGCCATGATCAACTCTCCAGCTGCCACATGCATACTCAAACAGGGTCTCACAGAGATGGATGACTGGTGCCTGAGCCATGGCCTACAGCTAAATGCCATTAGTTGCATAGTCACCACCTTTGGGAATAACAACATGCCCACACATTACCACATAGGTAGTACTCCATTACATACGGTAGGAGTTGTTAGGGGTTTGAGGACATGACTTGTTCGTACTGTCACCTTTGACATTCACATTGCCAAAGTGGTTGGACACACCTTCTATGTGGGCCACCTTATCCCATATGGTTTCACATCTAGATCGAGTGAGGTCATTGTGCCCCTATACTCATCACATCCATGCTTGGTTACAATGCCACATTTGGGGTGTACCTTACTTGACACCTGCAGCAACTGTACTAGCCATGGAAGTTCCTCACCAAGCAAATCTAGGGACTCACACACATGCCCTGCACAGTTCAGATGCAGTAACTCCAGCTCTACTCAGTCACTTACCACCTACTCAGATATGATGTGTGCCTATTGTTTACAGATATACCCAACCCAGAATTACTGGACATGCTCCACCTCAGGATATCCGACTCCCTTGCAGCTACACACTCCAGGGACGTATACCTCAGCACAGATGTTAATAGGACATTGTGGAGGGTCAGTTTCTTATCCCAGAGGCTCCACTCACTCCAGAATGTAATCCCAGTTTCACATAGGCAGAGCCACCCATTGACCACCTAATGGAGACATCTTGATGACTGTATGGGTGATCATATGTTTACCCCTGGGATATCTTCTGTGTCCCTGCTAGACAGAGGCATACTAGCCTAAACATACATGGGCTTTCTTGTGTGACCTACTATTCACACACACAGTGTAGTAATCTGACAGGGTTGTGAATGCCAAACACACTCTGGCTAGGCTTGTACATGCCCTAGGGTAGATAGCCTAGTATCAACCTATGTTCAAGATGCACAATGTTTATTGTTGATACTGTTTGCAGGTCTTTATCATCTTTGCTTTACCAGTTTCTATGAACAACTTCGGTATCTGCAGAACATATTCGATTATGACAGGGTTCCACTATATTATAGATGTGTCTGTTGTCATATGACTGTGTGCACAGGGCGGATTGCTGCATAGTGACAGGTTCCTGGGTTAACACATGCAACTGCCAGATATGCGTGGCCCACTGCTGTACTCAGACATGGCCTAAGTGTGTGAGTAGGCCCAGTTCTGCCATTCCGTGTTTTGTTGCCTGACATTTGTCTCATTTATTCAAGTGTGTGAGCATGCCCAGTGTGACCCTTCAGTATGTTGCTATCTGAGGTCCACTACATTTGTTGATGTGTGCGAACATGACCGATATTAACATTTATACTGTGTGTGTTAGAAGTCAGGTTCTGTTCTCACTGCAGGACTCACCTTTGTGTCATAACTCAACGGGGATTATACTGTGCCTGCAGGGTTTCCATGAGATATTTTGCATAGACTTATCAACATTCCTTCATACAGGCTGACCACTGCAATACTGTCATGGTTTAGTGGTTCAGTACTTTAACTATAGTGCATAGTATCCTGGGTTCGAGGCCCATCACTGCTTTATATTTTCATACTGAGCAGACCAGACTGCTTAAGGGCCAGTTAAGCAAATATGAGCATGTTGGCTTTTGTTCAGCTATGACCTACTTAGACCAGGCTTGTCCAACATTGCTCAATATTCACCAACATTGCTGGACATTGCCCAATATTACTCAGCATTGACCACAGTTGTGCTAGTTGGTGTGTGCGATTTTGTTTGCATATACTACATGGTGGTAAATGCTGTTTATCACTGCTTTATATTGCTTAACACATGGCAATCATGCCTCAGGTGGTGCTGCAGGTCTGCCTATGTCGGATGCACATACTACACTCCCTGTACATGTTTGAAAGCAGGTAGTGTCAACTTAGACATCCCTTTTACTATATGTGCAAGTCAGAGAGAGGTATCATTTCCAGAGTTCCTACTGAGCCAGTGTATGTGCTATGCATTGCCTCTTTGCCAAGGCCAAAGCATACTGGGCACGCCTCCTTCTGCCTACTGGGGCAGGCTCAGGTTGTTCCTCCTCCGAGTCATGCTCTGCCTGTGATGGCCTTGGCAATGGTGGGGAGCTGTTTGGCCCAGGCCTATGCTGGTCCTGCTGCAGCTGTTTTCACAGGATCATATTATGTAGCATAGCACATACCATGACAATTTGGGTACATGTAGTTGGTGATACTGCAAGGCTCCACCAGATGTGTCCAGGCACCGGAACCATGACTTGAGCAGCCCAAACACATGCTCGATTACATTACGTGTTTGTGCGAGTGCCTCATTATGGTGTTCCTGTTAAGGTGTGTGTGTGTTTCTGATGGGTGTCATCAGCCATGGCTCCAGTGCATAGCCAGCATCCCCCACTAGGTGACCATGTGGGATGTCCCCACTGGCAAATGTCTGGTACAGCTGCGTCAGATGCCAGATATGGGAATCATGGTAGCTTCCAGGGCAGCCAGCACACACATTCAGTATTATGCCGTGGGCATCACACACGACCTGGCAGTTGATGGAGGGGAATCCCTTGCAGTTGAAGTAGACCCTGCCCCGCTTGCCGGCTGGTGCTTTGATGCATATGTGCGTGTAGTCTATTGCACCCACTACCTCAGGGTATTCCGCTATTTGCTGGAAGAGACACATATTACTGGCCAATACCTCACGGAAATTGGGGAAATATACATGATCACCGAAATGTGCTGACATGGCATCCAGGAACTGGTGCAGTACCCTGGATGCTGATGCCTTTGATATCCCCATCATATCACCAGTTGGTCTCTGGAAGGTACCTGTTGCTAATATTCTTAGGCCAACACATACCTTGGTATCCACTGGGATGGGTTCCCCTCTGTTGGTTCTGTGTGTGAGGCATGGCCTGCACAGCTCAACAATTTGCTGCAGGAGGTCTCTGTCCACTCTATAGCGCTCCACTATCTCCAGCTCATGTAGCCCCTGGTAGGTTACCCTGGGCCTGTACACTCTTTTCTGTCTCCTCACTGTGGGTTGTCCAGCAGCATTTCCATTGTCACCACCCTCAGCATGTTGCATATGTCGCCTTATAACAGCAATGACAGCTCCTAACATTTCTTTGTCTCAGTAAAGCTTTTTCAGTTTTCACTTCTATTAGCTTACTGTAGTGTCTATTGTGAGAAACATACTGGACTGTTGTTTGCAGAGTTTTAAGTGCTAAGCTGGGCTTGGCTAGTGTACTGCCTCTTTAATTGCCTGATTCTGATTGTTTTCACCTGCTAGCTCTGCTAGTACTCCCTGGTAGTTTCCTACTATTTGTTGTGCTTCCGTTTTCCTTTCTGTTTCCTTGGGGGGGAGTGCTGCGCACACAAGCGCAAACACGTGCACAGCAGCTAACACGCGCACACATGCTTACACGGACTAAAATTTGCTTATTCGGTTAAAACACGTGCACACCAGCGCAAATGCGCTTACAACTCTTTAAACAGCCTTATACATGCTTACTCCGGCTTAAACGTGCGCACTCATGCTTACACACGTGCACTCTGTCTTACTTGGGTTTACACGTGCGCACACACGCGCATACCCTTTCAGCAAGAAACTTTGGTGTTATCCACAGCATACACCTTCCATTTCTTGGCTTTCCCTAGCCTACCAGTTGACACACCTCTTTCCATGATGTATAAATGACAGCTGACACATGCCACTCTGCTCCAATGAGCTTCACTTCTTTCATACATACCCCCCGTGATGTCACCTATCTTCTACTCTGTTACTCCCCATATCCTACTCCTACACTCCACTGACTGTGCTCATTTGCTATGTAAACTTGTGATTCACTATCCTAACACTCATTTACATAGGATTGCCTACTAATGCTTGGTTACATGTCTTAGACTGAGCTTTCCCCCTTACCAACCTCTACTCGGTGGCCATGTTGTCTTCAGCCTGCCATTCCCTTGCATTATACATTAACAATTTCAATAAAATACAAATTTGTGGGTTTTAATTTTTAGTATTCTGGGTTTTAGAGCACAGCCCATTTGCACGGCGCTGCACTACGCTTAAACATCGGAAATCGGTGGAAAAAAAATATTTTTATTTTCATATTGCATCAGAAAACATTTCCAATGGCCGTATATTTGGCCATTGGCATGCTTCCTGCACTGGATGCAACCTTTATTTGGAGCTGTCACGGCTCCATTTTGCTATTTGCAGAACAGTACTCAGTTGTCACCTGAGTGCATTTCTGCAAATAACACCTCTTACTCGGACAGGTTCGGGTTTCCTGAATCACAAATCTACCTCATTTGCATGCCTTTCACCTGCAATTGAGGTAATTTGCATATCCCAGCCCTGTCCGTGTAAGAGCCGTTTTAGGAGCTCTCTTACATGCCCCTACAGGCTGTTCCTGGATCGCTCGTCGGACACAATGTCTGCATGGAGTCTTACTCTACTCTAAGACTCCGTGCAAGCCTTCGTGAATCCGGCCCTCTGTAATGACAACTAAAATATATGTATATATGTATATAGTAACATCTCTTGTATATTTACCTATTACTATTTGAGTTATGCTTATGATGAGTACTGTACTTTATATTACCAACAGATGTCTAAGTTTGACTGTTGCAACCTTTTATATTGTTTATTGTATCTGTCTTGGAGCTTATCTCCCCATTCTTTTTTGTATCTATCTTGGAGCTTTTCTCCCCGGGTCTCTACTAAAAATGGACATGTATCCAGTTAGACTAGCCCAGTCAACAAATGTAAAATAAAATAAAATAAATAAAGATTCATATCCCAAAGTACCTCTCTCCTCTGGAACAAATTTCCACTACATGTCAAGCAGAGTAGCACCTTTGTCACCTTCACAGTAAACCTAGATAATTGGATGGACAGCCTCAAATTCTCTCCCAGTCTATCCTGTCTTGCCCTCCTTCAGGCTAGAAGGAAATTTTGAATAGGGTTTTCTGGCTAGGCTTGAAATGGTCTGCAGACCGATTGCCTAGTACTTACCTATAAACTTATTTCTTCTCTTTTTTTTTACTTTGTTTCTCATTTCTATATAAAACCTTTTGGGGTCATTAATAAATTACTTAATTTGTACTTTTCCTTTACTTTTATACTGATTTGATATTGTGCATTAATTTTAACACATCTGTTTTTTCTAAGTATTTTTGATTATCATTTGCCCTTTTCTGCATTCTTCTAACAATGATGTTATTTTTCTTACTTTATAGCTTCTGTATTTAAGTCTTTTTATGGATACTTTCTGGTTGTTTCTTTCATTTCCATTGTCACTCTATAGCTTTGTGGTAACACTATCCATTATTACTTTGGCTGCATGGTAGTATATCCTATTTATTTCTGTTACATCACATGAATCACTCTTAACAGTCCCTATTACTCTTCTACATTTTGAATCTTATTTACTTTCTGCAATCTATTTCTTTCAACTATCTTAATATGTCTATATGTTCATAAGTTCATAGGTAGATACTAGGCTATCTGCCCTAAGGCATTTATAAGCCTAGCCAGAGCGTGTTTGGCTTTCGCCTCCCCTAGCCATCTCTATTAATTCAAGCAGGTATTCCCTTAAATAATCTTAGAAAATCTTCTTCTAGACTGATAGCATATTTTTTGCTCCTTTTCCTACCATTCTTTTACAGAAAGTTCCAGAACATCTTCCTGTGACATATGCTGGTCAGATGCATCCTGTATCAGCTACTGCTTTTCCAAATGGGGACAGATTGGCCCATCGCACTGCAATATTACCTGCATTATAGTACCACTGTCTTCTTTTCCTTCCCTCACTGTGCAATTTCAGCTGGACCTTTGTGTAAGTTGTGACGACCTTCCACTGGATCAAAGAGCCTCAATCCTCACCACTGGCACTTATGGGGGGAAGCAAAAGGTGAGAAACCTGTAGATTCCTGTGGCACCTTTCTGTAAGCAAATAACAGATTGGGCAAATATTTGTCCCACTCCCTCTTAAACTGGTCTGAAAATGCTCATAGCATGGTCTGTAGTGTGGAGTTTAACCTCTCCACCAGACCATTTGTCTTGGAGATGGTAGGTGGTGGTCTTTAGGTGCTTCACCCCATAGTGCTTCCACAGGCAAGCCACAGGTCTGACATGAAATTGGCACCTCTGTCAGTCAGTATTTCTTTTGGGAGACATAACTTGCTGAAAATCTCTAGCAAAGCATTTGCTACCTTTTCTGCCTCAATGGAGTAGAGGGCCACCACATTAGGGTATCAGGTAAAATAATCCACTGCAACAAGGATATACTTCTTCCCTGTGGAACTTGAGGCCCCACAGTATCCATAACTACCCTCTGAAATGGCTTCTCAAGCACAGGCAAAAGCACCAAAGGAGCTTTGACCTTGTCTCCTGGCTTGCCTACCTTTTGGCACTGCTCACAGGTCCTGCAGTACCCTGTTACATCCATGGAAATCCCAGGCCAGTAACAGTTCTGCATAATACATCTCTTGTTATGCTTTATGCCTATAGGACCTGCAAAGTGAATGTCATGGGCTGTTTATTTATTCATTTATTTACATTTGTTTACCTGGAAATTGCAACTGGACACAGGTCCTTTTTCAGTGAAGGCTGGGGAGAAAAGCTCCACAGAACAATAAATGACCAGAACAGTACATGAAGAACAATTGAATATACATACAATAGCAAATAATACATACTGCAGCAGACATTAGATATACATACAATATGAAACATAGTAATGAACAGATATACCAATATCTAGGTAGAGGCTAGGACTGAAGTTAGAATGTATATACGGATAGTACAAAGCTCAAACAGATACTGTTCTAAACTCATATACCTAAATTCCGTATACAAGTATTGCACTAAACTCAAACAGATATAAAGCAGATGCTCCACATGAAGGTGGAACAAGCTAGATGGGCTGATGGAATGGTAGGGGAACACAGAGGAGTAAGAGAGGAGACTGAGTAGTATACGTGGTAGTGAGAGGAAGCTAGGTGTAAGTCAGTTGGCTATGTATTTGGAGTTGAGATGAAGTGGGGTAGTTAGTTATGGCTATGGCTTCTAGCCATAGCTATGGTTAGCTATGACTAGAAGTGCCAGTTAGTAGGCTCTGAGCACTACCTACAGCTGTATTCTCTCACCTTCTAGCTATCCCTCAGGGGTCAACTCTCTATGCAGTAACCCTTTGTCTCAGTATACAGATTCCCCCTTTCCTTGAGAATCAGATGACTCCCTAGCTACCTCTCTCAAGCCTTGTAATGTAGGGTCTGACAGCTTAGCCTGTCTCAGCTGTCTCTTTGTAACCTTTCCAAGCTCTCTTTCCACAGGAAGTGTGGTATCCTCTGACAGTGGTGCCTCACTGTCAGCCTGGTTACTACTACTCACCTCTGCTCTTGCAGTCACTCTTTCCAAGGGAACATCAGTACCCACAAGCAGCTGTGTCTCACCTTCAGTCTCACTGCTACAGAGCAGATCCCTTGCTGAATTAGCCACATCACCAGTCCTTGCTTCAGGTGTGCAGCCTATCTGGGTCCCCCCAGGCTACCAGACCCACATGCATTTTTCCAAGCTTGACTGCATGTCGTAGCATGCACACAAGGTACTGTATTATCAAAATCATTCCCTATCAGGACATCTGCAGGGATATCCTCAAACACACCTACTTGCTTGCTTCCTTTTCCACTCTCCAAGTCAAGGTGAATCCTAGCCAAAGGTATTTGGAATGGGGTCCCTCCTAAACCTCTGACTGGAGTAGACTGTCCAAGCAAGTACTGCACCTCTTTAACTATTATAGGATTTACAATGGTTAGGTCAGAGGCTGTGTCTCTCTTAGCAGTGGCCTGTTTCCCACCTACCAAGATAGGATATAACCTGTTGTGGTAGTTTGGTACCCTTGTTGTCTCCAGACAAGTTACCACTGGCATTTTGTTCCTACTTGCTGGCTCTCCCACCTTTTGTTCCCCATATTGCCTCCATGGACATCTATATGCTACATGGCCCCACTGGTTACATTTAAAACATTTAACCCTTGATCCTGGCTGTGTTCTTGAACTAGTAGCTTCCCTTATCACTGGCTGACTCTGTTAAGGCAGATTAGTGTGCTTGCCATGGGGTCCCTTATACCCATGAGTAGCAATGGGTATCCCTTTCCTGTGCAATGATGCCCTGCTTGCTAGGTATAGGCCTCCTTCATCCCCAACTCATCTGTGGTGTTTCATTCTCTATTTGCCAACCAGATTCTCATGTCCTCAGGCAAAGTGCTAAGGGCTTGTTTCCTCACAAAAATGACAGCCAGCTTTTCAAAAGTGGTGGGCTGACATCCACTCACCCACCTATGAAAATAAGTGCTTAACTCAGCAATATAATCACACACACTTTCATCTGCCTTGCATCTATGCTCACAAATGTTTTTTTTATTACCTTCAGGTATTAACTTAAATCATTCCAATAAACAATATTTAACTGTATTATTTAAGCAATCAGTATCGACAAGTCAAAAACAGCAGTTACAGCATTACCTTGGAGTAAGGGGGTCAGGAACGTACCCCGAGCCCTTGTTCAACATTATACTGTTTACATACCCTTTCAAACATATGAATAAACTATCAAAATTATCACCTTCTGTAAGTTGTGAAAGAAAGTTACTAACCTTTATTGATTCTGGGTTTGGTTGTTCTCTTCCCCATTACCTCCATGACCCTGGTGAAGAGTCAGAATCACCTTTTCATGTTGCCTCTGCTTCTCATTTTCTTCAGCCTCAAAATGTCTCAGTGTCTCTTTTTCTTCAAGCTCCAAATGCTGCAGTTTCTCATTTTATTCAGCCTCCCAATGCCACAGTCTATCTGCTGATTCTATTTTCAAATGTTTGGCCTCCATTTCAAGTCTTTTTAACTCCAGACAGATTTTTAAGTCCTCTTAGGAAAAGTTGAACTAGCCATATACTGAGATCTCTACATCCCCAGGGCCAGTTTGGCTATCTTCCTGCTTGCTGGTGTGTGATGCAGCTGTGACTAAGGCTGCAATCATTTCCACTTTATTCAGGTTGGCATGCACCAGTCCTTTGACTTGGTGCATAGCCAACTGGCTCTTTTTCAGCTTGTCATAATTCTCTGCTGACATCCTTACCTGCTCTCCCTGACTAACTAAGCTAACAAAAAGTAAACAAAACTATTGTGATATGAAACTCAAATGTATACTGTGTGGCTGCTTGAGAATACAAACAACGTCTTTAGTGACCACTGTTCACAGGCTATACGAGCTCAGTATCCACATCACTGAATCCCAATATGTGATGTGGTGATCCCACCACTGTCAGCCAATTAATATGTGATGACCCACCACTGGACCAGTAATCAAGTAGCCTCAATCCTCATTACTGACACTTGTGGGGAGAGATTCACTGGGAGGATAACAGATGCACATACAGTATTTTTAGATGGTGCTCTCTGCATCAAGTGCAATTTCCCTTAAGAGCACACAGAGACCACAGTCAGCCTGGGGCTGGTTTCTCCCTCTTCCTCCAGATCCCCAGTAAGACTTTCCACTGGCAGAGCTATAGAGTTGAGATCTCAGCTGAGTGACCAAGCCAAGACCCCCTGCACCCTCTCTGTCCAAACAGTGCTTCATGTCTCTGTCCAAGTAGCTGACACATGCACTCTTTCAGGTTTGATTTACACACACACACACACACACACACACACACACACACACACACACACACACACACACACACACACACATGCACACACACATGCACACGCACACCTGGGAAATGCTGGCACATGTTTATTAGCTATGCCGCCTTCTGCACAGATTATAAGGTAGTTACCACTGCCACAAGTCACTCCTTATCAGCTGCTTTATTGCCCTTAACAAAGCATGTCCAATCTTACTGTGTAATATTAATATTAATACAAATGGTAGCTTGATCAAAAACAGGGCTATTAGGAGTGGCCCACACAGTGTCATAAAATAAATATGCAAGTACTCTCACACTTAAATATCTCTACACAGATCAGCCACAATGAAATATTTAAATATATTTAATAATAAATAATAAAAGAACAAGAAAATACTCATTATATATTCACAGTGACATCAAAGTTCAAAACCACAGGAAATATTTAAAATAACTTTGCAGTACAGGTTCACACAAATAAAGAAAAACAAAATCTAAACCAAGCTTCACTATATTCCTGACGTAATCTAAGAGAGTTACTATATCCTTGCAACTTACTTAGAGCGAGGCAGATGTGGTAATTGGTTCTTGTTGTCAGGTCCAAGACAGAATGCAGAATGCTCTGTCTCACTGAGAAACTTCTTAAAATAATATCTAAAATATTACTGCTGGGATAGCTTCCGGAATTATATCATTTCGGTCACCTGACATCTAGTTGTCATTCAAACTCCCATTGCTGGCAGCTGCAAGTATTTAACATCTACCTGTAAAAATCCCAGACAAGGGCTTTTGCTCAGATCTTTGGCAGGTTATGGAAGTCTTAAAACAATTGCATTCTTTCATGCTTCCAGACTAGCAATCAGTTCACCCCAAAAAAAATACAGAAAGCTTCCTAGTACAGATTTTGTGTCTCTGGCTGTATTGAAGCATCTTTATGGTATAGCCTATAAAGTAATTTAATTTCAGATATTTTTCTAAAGTTTGCTGGACTGAGGTTAACCATCTGGTTTCCTTTGTTAACATATACATTTAAACAGCTACAATAGTGCATGTACATTGCTGTTCTCTTCCAGTAGGGCACACTGTAGATACATTGTAAGCAGAAGCACTATACAAATACCCTTTCAACACAAACATTTGTACAAAACAATTTGATATACACACAACATACAGTTCAAATACATTTGTAACACAAGTATCTTGTATGAAGTAGTTTGATATTCACAAATGATATATAATTGTTTGCAAAATTCCAGCTAGCTGTGCTGGCACTGCCTCCTTGCATCACACAAGTCTCCTACAGGAGGTTCCAAAGCATCACGCTGTGGTTAATCCTGCTGAAATGCATCACTTTCTACCTGCTGCTCCTCTGTCTGTGCACCCACTGACCCATCATGTTGTGACACTGCCTATGTTAGAGTTTCCACACTAAACCCCTTTGTTTGCAGATGGTCCATCACTTCAGTTTTTATGTTTAATTTCCAACTCACTAATCCTCTTTTCTACATTCTGGCATTGCAATCTTGCTTTTTGTAATGTGACACAATACTTGGGTGCCTCTGCATGCATGTCTTTACAAATATGTTTGGAACTGCATTTTTGGACTGATTTTGGCTTTTTCCATTGCATACATATTGCAACATAACAGATCTCTTTTTCTTTCCCATTTCCATGATTCTTTTTATGCCTTTCATAAAGCTCTGGATTTTACTGTTTATATTTTTTCCTGGTGGTCCAATGTTTCTTCATCTATATGATGTTTTTCATCTATCTGCTGCATTAAATAATATGCATTTCTACTTATAGCTTTTGACAGATTTGCTTGTGCAAGTAATTCTTCTTTCCACTAATTTTTGTCCTAATCTTTCTAAATATGCTCTATCCAGAAATTCTGAGCTCCTTGTACAATGATAATAATATATCATTTCTTACATACTATCAACAGTCCAATTTGCAACCTCGATGCATTTTTTTTGGCCTGTCATTTATTTTTTTCATGGAGTATATGTTCATTCTATCACTGGAGGGGCACCCTGTCCCTGAGCTTGGCCTAACCCTATGGTTGGAATGTTTCCATTCCCTGAGGTTTCTACACTGCATTTTCTCTAGTCCTTATACCAGTACATATACCAAGATCGGCCGCCCTTTTTATCCTGGGACCTGTTCCCCCATCTTCTTTTTTTTATTTTGTAAACTACCTTTCTCCATAATATATAACATGCAGTCAATATATCAGTGTTAACTTGGTGAGATTTTGTAAAACAGAGCCTGCCTCATGAAGGTACTCACCATGACTTGATGAATTCAGTTCCAGCAATACTACTTTCTTTTCTTTTTCTTGCCAATTTCATCTTACCTGGATTAACCCTGCTGCTATGAGCCAGAGATAAACCAAGCTGCCCATAAGACTTGTCTATTGTACATTGTGGTGTTTGCCCACATGATGATTTCAGTGATAATAGTGTCCATTTCTATTTATAGAATAAGATATTTTGTAATGCTTCTGATGTTTTTTACAATGAATATTCTGCTGCACAGTCCATATCAGTGCATTTTGTTCTTTAGTCAGACATGGGTGCTATGGTGGTATAAGTTTACCTTTGTTATGTGCGTGGGAAGCAGTCACTAGAGTGCACATGTAGTAAGTGGACCTAATGAAAGAACACCACATCAATTAGTGCTGCAGCCAATCTGACTCACTATCAGAAAAGGGACTTTTCTGCAGGTGAAATACTGGCCACTGCAGCAACACACACAATTGGCAATACATGGAGTCATGCGTCTTTACTGTATTGTATTTTATTTTTTTAACAAATTCTGCATAGGGTCTGTTTAATATAAATTTGAAAAATAATATTCTTTTGCCTTAGTTTCAATCATTATTTTCATCTGTAAGTGCTATTTTACTTAAATATGTCTTAAGTCATTCATTTTTTGTAAGGCTATTTCTGTAAGTCATGTCCATCACAACAAGTCCTAATGTTTTGTATGTGTATTTCTTCTACCTTTTGTCATGGGTCATAACTGGAAAATAACTTTAATGAGTTCACAAACTAGTTTACAAATAAGTAAATGAATTCATAAGTGCATAGATTATCACTAGGCTAACTGCCCTTGTTGGCCATTTTAAGCCTAGCTAAATATCCCAGGTGACAATCAAACCCTGCACCTTGTGTTTGTAAGGTAAACACCTTAACCATTATGCCAACCTCCCACAACAATGCAATCAACACAGTCTGTATGTTGCCTTAATTAAATAGTTATATCAATAAGGCAGTCCCTATCTGCACCAAATATATTGAGACATTTAAAAATAAACCATGCTGACAGAATACCCATTTAAATAAATTATATTACAAGAGAAAGAAATGATTTAGTACTAGTAAGAGATCTCATTCTACCTTCATGAAGTGCGTAGTTAAGAAACCTAGCAAATAGCTTACAGGAATCCTTAGGAAACACAAAGCTGAGTAAGAACTTAAAATAACCAATAAAGCCAAAAATAATTATATTTTTTCTTTAGTTACGTAAGGAAATTAAGACCTAATTCCCAATAATGTTCAGAAGTAGTGCAGAAAATGCTGCACACTGTGAAAATGCTGCTTCGTTGCTTTCTTCTATTTTGTATATTGTGATCTATTTTCTTCATACTGTGTTTTACTTGTATTCTACTTTTAATTACATATTTAAACTTGGAAAGAGACCAAAGCTGTCTATCTTGTGAGTCACACAGCAATTAAGTTTTTCCCTACACTTGCACCTTGGTGCTATTGTGTTTTTAAACTCAACTGCCTTTGCAATTGCCTGCCGATTATTTTAATTTGACCACATATCAATTTCCCCTTCTTCTTTCATTAGATATTGTAAGTAAGCACAAAATTATCATTTTGTAAAATCACTCCTCTTCAACTATTTAAATTTATTGGCTATCCAACTGTATTTCATAGAACCAGAATACAGAGTGCTCACCTCCTTCCAATCTATCTGCTCTTTCAAAATTAGTGGCTCTACGCTCAGACAGCTAAAGCTTAAGTTATTCCCACTTTCTGCAACTCTTAGGATATTAAGCAATTTTTTCATCTTACCATTAAAATCTGCAGGATCTACTCCAAGATCACCAATTATTAAGCCCACATTCTGCATCTCAGCAATCTTCTAGGGATACATGTTTCTGTTTTGCTACTGGTCACAGAAAGATGTTAGGGGCATTATTTCCTCAAGACTGCTGATCACCAGAAAGCTTAATAACTGCTTCATAGGTGCCAGATTTAAATGTTTCTTATACTTTGCTCCTGGTGAGAGAAGCAGCAGAGTGCATTGATTTGTGACTGATTCTGGTTGGGCAGTGAGTGTCTGTGTTAGACCTTCTTGATTGATCTAGTTTCTATTCAAGGCATCTACCAGAAAAAGGCTACAACAAGCCTACAGACCCTTGCAACATCTGCAACAAGTCTGTGGATAACCAAACAGCCTGTAGCCTGGCCCTCACTAATATGGGAGAGTCCTGCACATCATCTAGTGTAATGCCTTCTCTGATAAGGTCAGACCACAAAATGGTCTCCTTTGAATTAGGTTCATAGGTTCATACTAGGCTATCTGCCCTAGGGCATTTATAAGCCTAGTCAGAATGTGTTTGGCTTTCGCCGCCCATTTTAAATTTATTTTGCTATGCCCTTTTTCGAGGTTAGTATACTGTGCCTCTGTCTAACAGTGACACAGAAGTGATACCCGGGATAAACCTATGATCTCCCATCCACTCATCAGGATTCCTCTTGAAGAGAGTCAATGTGGGACTCTGCCTAACCTGGACTGGGATTTTATTCCAAAGTGAAGGGAGCCTCTGGGTTATGAATCTGTCCCTCCAGCATGTCCTATTTATTTCAGTGCTGAGGTTCAAGTCTCTCAAGCGCGTAGCTCGATGGGATTTGGATTTTCTGAGGTGCAGCATGTCCATTAATTCCGGGTTGGACATGGCTTTATACGTCAGGCACAGATCGCCTTTGAACAGGCGGTATGCCACTGAGTAGAGCTGGAGTTTCTTTAACCGGGCAGCATATGGCATCTGTTTGAGCCCTTTGATCCTCTTGGTGAGGTACTTTTGGGGTCTTTCCAGTTGCTGCAGGTGTCTGGTAAGGTACATCCCAAAAGGGGCATTGTACTCAATTATGGGCCTGATGAGGGATGAGTAAAGAGGCACGATGACCTCCCCTGATCTAGATGTGAATCCCTTCATGATTAGGTGGGCTATATAAAATGTTTTTCTAACCACTTTGGCCAAGTGGATGTCAAATGAGAGTTTGCTATCAACTTGGGTCCCCAGGTCCCTAATTACTTCTTCTGTACTTAATGGATTACCACCTATGTGGTAATTTATGGGCACTTTGTTTTTGCCAAAGGGGATGACTATACACTTTTTGGCATTTAGCTTGAGGCCATGGCTCTGGCACCAGTTGTCTGTTTCTATGAGGCCCTTTTGGAGGATGCTTGTGTCGGCTGGAGAGTCAATTATGGCGCCCAGTTTGCAGTCATCTGCGAACTTGGTCAGCCACAGTCCTTCCGTGTTGGCCTGTACCTCCGAGAAATATATACCGAACAAGAGAGGTCCCAGGACTGAGCCTTGTGGGACACCACTTGTAACTGGTTTGGAGTCTGACATGACTCCAGCAATTCTATCCATGTGGGTTCTGTCCTTGAGCCAGTTTGCAATCCATCTAGTGACATAGGGGTTTATATTTAAGCTGGTGAGCTTATCTCTAATGCCCGAGTGGGGTATTGTATCGAAGGCTTTTGCGAGGTCCAGGTAGGCTGTGTGGACCACCTTCCCCTCGTCAATGGCCTTGGTGACTGTTTCAAAGAAATCAACCAGGTTTAAGAGGCAGGATCTGCCCTTAACAAAGCCGAACTGGGTAGGATCCAGTGTTTGTAGGTCCCCGATATCTTTATTTATTAGGTCCATGATGATCCTTTCCATAGCTTTGCAGACCAAGCTAGTCAGGCTTATGGGGCGATAGTTTCCAGGATCCGTTGAGGCACCACCTTTATGGAGAGGGACCACTGTTGCTGTACGCCACTCTTTGGGCACATATCCTGTAGTAAGGCTGAGATTGAACAGTAGTTTTATGTTTGGGTTTAGCTCTTCTTGGAGTTCATGTAGGACGCAGCCTGGGACACCATCTGGTCCCATTGATGCTGTGCTTTTTGCTTTGGAGAGGGCAGCTGTTACCTGAGCATCTGAGATGTCAGGGGGGCAGTACTCTGCTGGGATAGATATTTGCCCTTTTGGTGGGGGGGGGGGGAGAAGTTTGCGCTGAACCTGTCAGCTAGGATGTTGGCAATGTCTGTGGGTTCGGTGTATTTTTTGTCATTTTGGACTAATTCTGAGCATATCTGGGAATTACCACCCAGGTTCCTAACATAACTAAAGAAAGCCTTGTGATTATCCTTAGTGTCCTGTGCAATTTTTCTCTCGATACTGATCAGTGATGCCTTCCCTTTTTGGGATTTTGCTCTATCATTTAGTAGCTTCCTCCTTCTATTGTATAGTTTGTTTATGGCTGGGGTCCACCAGACAGGACGTCTGCCTTTGGAGGATTAGGTCTTGGTTTTATTTGGGATCGCATGATCCATGCATTCCTGAAGGTGTTCATAGAATGTGTTTATAAAGGATTCTGCGGTCTGGGCCGTATTTTCCACAGGCCCGGGGGCTTTGAAGGATTCCACCTCAGTTTTGAGGCGTGAGAAATTTGCTTTACAGAAGTTTTTCACTGTGGTTTTCTGGGCAGGGGGTGGGGTCGGGATGTAAATATCCAGTGAGATTAGTTTATGGTCTGATCTTACCAGTGAGGGATACACTTCTGGTCTGGAGCATAGAGTCCCCATGTTGGTGATGATCAGGTCCAGTATGTTTTCCCCTCTTGTGGGAGTGGTAACAAGTTGTTCCATAGCATTTGAGTTTATAAATTCTAGGAACCTTTGGCTAGGGTGTTGGAGCTAGAGTAATGCTCCCAGTCTATGTTTGGGTAGTTGAAGTTGCCCAATATAATGGTGTTTGGAGAGACCTTCATATTTTCCAGTGTACTCAGGAAGGCCGAGTGGGGTTCCTGGGTTTGGGAGGGTGGTCTGTAGCAGGCTATAAACTGGAAGGCAGTTTTACCCACTGTTAGTTGCACATGGATAGTCTCTGATGCTTCATGCTTTGCCACCAACCTGGAGGTGTGGGTATCTTTGATGAATATCGATACTCCCCCTCCTTTTGTGGTTCGGTCCAAGTTTTGGGGCCGAAAAGCATGGTATGAGGTATAACCTGGTAGTGCTGGGGTGCTCTCGGGAGCCCTGAACCAGGTTTCTGTTACTGCACAGATATCGATGTTCTCCATGCTAAGGAGAGTTTTGAGTGCGTGCATCTTGAGGTTTAGACTTCTGGCGTTGAGTAGCATTACTCTTAGTTTCTTATCCCTTGTGATACCTATGGAGGTGGGTTTGTCTTTTGAGCCTTGCCTAAAAAGGCACTATGGGGGTAGCAAGAGCCTTTGCCAATATCCAAAAGCCCAGGGGTGACAGGTGCAAGCCGTCCCTAGCGAAGCATCGTGGCTTGTCGAGCATATCATCCCAAGCTGACAGGCATTGGATCCCCTTTGAATGACACCAGTACTTAAGCCAATTGTTGAAATTGATCATCTTGTCTTCATATTGTGGCATCATTCTTGGTGAGGGTAAGATGCTACTCAAGGTCAGGGTCATACCAGCCTGGGCTACATGCTCAGAGAGCTCCTTTATGTCTCTTTTCATGTAGTCCAGGGAGGTACGTCTCAGGTCATTCACACCAGCATGGACAATGACTGAGTCATATTTGTACTTGCCTTGGAGTGACCTGAGTGCTTGTGTTATGTGGCGGATCCTAGCACCCGACAGGCTGCTCACCGTGACCCTCTCCTTGTTCAGCCTGGTGAGTGGGACGTCAGTGTGCCTGACGATAGAATCACCTATTACAAGTGTATCAGGTGTGTTGTTTAGTCTTAAGGGCTGTGACTGTTTGGCACACTGGCTTTGTGAGATATGTGTTGCACGTGTTTTGTTTTGGGGTAGCGGCTGCTTGGGTGTCTGCTTTGGAGGTCTCTGCTGCTTCGGCAGATCTTTATTTAGAGCCTCCGAGTATGTATTAAAAATAAAACCCGAAACGAAACCCCAGCTAACCCTGGAATATTCAGGAACTACTCTAATGATAACTTCTTGATAACCTTGGGATTGATGCTACGGTTTTCCTCTGGTGAGAGAGAAAAATCAGAAGAGCATTGTATCCCAGCAGCATGAAGCTGTGATGAGGCCAGCACGAGTAGTAGCCAGGCAGTAGCCATTCATTCTTGATGAGCTAATTCTTTCTTTTCAGAAAGTTCTGCTTTATTTGCTTCTAACCTCAGAAAAATCTGCGTAAATACTTCATCCATAAATCATCAGAGCCTATGTATTATTTTCCCGTCAAATGTCTGGCATTGCCCTGTATGGAAGCAGACACCTTGAGTTGAGATTTTTTCTGCAAAAGCACCATTGAAATTTCAACAATACCTAGTTGCATACAAGACAACTAGCTTGCAGTGGCAAGCCCCTACAGTTGCAAACCGGATATTCATGGAATTACTTTATAGTCTCACTCCAGTTGTCTCGTCAATAAAAAAGGGTCTGCTGCCATGGGTATGAACTTTCCGACTGTCTCTGTTACCAGCTTGATGGTTATGTGCATTCCGAGGCAATGTAGAAATTTCCTCACGTTTACTGACAACCAGTTAATTCTAAAAACAAATTAAAATGGTATGTGAGGGATGTATTTACACAATGTCACTGGAGGCAAAGCTCTTACAAAAAGCACTCTCAATGCCAATAAGGTTGTCAGTTGTACACATGCTGTACAGATTACACACAATTCAAAGCAGACACATAGACCCACAGATGCTGAAGCAATTAAATGTAATCCCCAATGACTTCCTAGACAAAGTACACATAACAAATACCCTCAGCAGCCCATAATGCACTCTTTCAAAACAGCTCCAAAATTAACACATATAGCCACATCTCATTGGGCCTTTGCTTCTAAACCCCTAAGGCAAGAAACAACACAATCCAGTATTCTGGTCATAGGAGATGCTATTGTGAGACACATTGATGACCCTCTCACCAGGCTGAGTAAGGAGAAAGTCATGGTCAGTTGCTCATCATAGGCCAGGATCTGCCACATTTTGCATGCACTCAGGTCATTGGACCACAAGTACCAGTATGACTCAGTCATAGTCTATGTGAGTGTAAATGATCTGAGACATACCTCCCAAGACTGTATGAGAAGAGACATCATGGAGCTCTCAGAATATATGTCCCAGGCTGGTACGAGCCAAGCATTGAGCATCATTTTGCCTTCTCCATGAAAGATGCCACAATATGAACAAAAATGATTGACTTTAATAATTGACTTAGTTTCTGGTGTCATTCTAAGAGGGTGCAATATTTGTCAGAGTGGAAGGAGATGGCAAACAGACCATGTCTCCCCCTCTAGGCTTTTGAATATTAGTTAAAATATTGTCCTCCCCCATAGTGCCTTTATTAGGCAATGCCAAACTGAAAATACTTTAGACCTAGCAAATCAAAACCAAGAAAATCTAAAGGTGTTACTGCTCCCTGCCAGCAGTGTAAACAATAAAACTCCACTCCCTAGAGTCTCTCCTAACCCTAGAGAGTGTTGACATCTATACAGTCACTGAAGCATGGTTTAAAGCCATGGAAAGCACACTGGCTGTGTAAGGTTATAATACCTCCCATACATTTAGACCAGCTACGACAGACACAGGGACTAAAGGTGAAGGTGTCAAGAATTAACATCAGAAATTAATATACTTCAAGTCTGGTCAAAGAGGACAATGCACTTTACCTTCTCCACATTCAAATCACCATAGGTAAAATCTAATACCACATCCTTGCAAGATATATGTATCCCTGTATGACCCAGGAAACCCATAACAGGCATTTAAACTAATTAGAAACATTCATCATCCAATCCAATACCATTTTCATGGGTGACTTTAATTACCCCCCTATTAATTGGGAATCATATATGACCCCAAATGTACAGGCACAGAGATTCCTGGATTTTTTAAACACAAACTCCCTGGACCAGATTGTCAGTACACCAACCAGGGGTGCAACCATACTAAATTTGGTCCACACTAATATGGGAGAGTGCTGTATACTCCCTAGTGTAATGTCTTGTCTGGTAAGGTCAAACCAAAAAATGGTCTCTTTTGAAGTAAAAATAAAACCTGGAATACTAGCTATCCCTGGAATATTCAGGAACTACACTAAGGCTAACTTTTTATAATTAAGTGATAACCTAGCAAAATTTCAAGACCCCATAAACCCTAAGGACACTGTTGCCTATGAGGAACTGTTCATAGAAACCCTATACAAGCATGTTATTAGTTGCATATAGGCAGCTGTACTCACCAGGAAGAAGCACAGAACTTTCTCAATAAACAAGCCATCCTGGTGGAATCACAACATCAATACACTGTATGACAGAAAGAAGAAAATCATGGCAAAAATTAGGAGGCGCAGTACCCAGCATGATAACAGCGCTCTCATCAAACTAAACAAACAACTCTGAGGACAAATGAAGTCTACCAAAGCCAAATTTAATGTACATTTGGCCTCCCAGGCCAAGCAAATCCAGAAGGCATTCTTTAGTTATGTCTGCAACCTCAAAGGCAATAGACAATTGTATGCAGAGCTCATTGTTAATCGAGCAACCTATACTGGGTTGCAAATAACAAACTGAAAATCTCAGGACAGGCGGAAAAACTTAGAAGATACACAGAAAAATATAAGGAAAAGTACAAAATATGCAATTTATTGATGATCCAAAAAAGTTTTATAGAGAACTGGGAAACAAGTTAAAAGGAATTGAAAGATCACCAAAAAAAAAAAATAAGAAATAGAGTCATTTTAGAGAAGTATCTATGAAGATCTTGTGGAACATAACAAAGATGCTAAATGGACAGAAGAAGTAAAAGAAAGAATAAGAAGTTCAAAGGTACAGGATATGAAATGGGATGAAGTAACAGCCAGAGAGACTGAAATAAAGTTAAAAAAAAGCCTCTAATTGGAAAATCCCAGGCCCAAATGCAGTACCTAACTTTTGTTTAAAAGTGTTAACATATTTGCACGAAGATTTAGCCATGAGTAAGAATTATTTATATGTTCATCCTGAACAAACACTAACCTGGCTAACAACAGGAAAAACAATGCTCCTACTTAAGAGTGAACCTGAAAGCTGCCCTAAAAATTATAGACCAATAATTTGCCTTCTGATGACATATGAACTATACACAGGAACTGATGCCAACAGACTTTATAGTCATTTAGAAGAAAACTCAATTATGGCAGTAGAACAAAAGGGAAATAAAAAAAGTCATATGGAACAAAGGATCATTGGTTTTTAAATAAAGCCATAATGGAGAAATGTAAAAAGGAGAAGAATCTAAGTATGGCATGGATTGACTACTAAAAGCATTCAATAGTATCCCACATTCATGGATAAAAGAGTGCTTAAAAATGTATAAGATACACCCTACACTGATCAACTACATTACAGTGACCATGAAAGAGTGTCAGACCACTTTGCAATGTAGTCATCATAAAGGACAGATTATTATCCCAGGGATAAAAATTCAAAGGGGGATATTCCAGGGTGACTCTCTGTCACCACTGCTTTTCTGCCTTGCCATTAACCCATTAAGCTGTCTACTTAACAGCTTAGGCTATGGCTGGAATTTGGCTCCTAGAAAACAACAAAGTATAAAGACTTCTCATCTTCTCTTTGTCATTGATTTAAAACTGTACAGCTCATCAGATGAGGAACTGAAAGTACAACTGCAACTTGTCAAAACTTTTTCAAATGATATAAAAATGTCATGTGGTCTTGCTAAATGTACAAAAGTAACCTTTAAAGCAGGAAAACTGCAGCACCAGGAAAACATCAGGTTGGGATAAGAATGTGATATAAAAGAACTTGAGCAAGAGAGAGTGTATAAATATTTGGGAACTGATGAAGGACTGACAATAAAACATGAACAAATGTAAATAAAACCTAGTAAGGAATATATTTAGAAGACTTAAATTAATCCTGAAAACAGCGTTGACATCTAGAAACAAAATCCAAACTATAAACCAATTTGATCTTCCTGTCCTAACTTACAGTTTTGGAGTGATTGACTGGCCCTAAAACATGTTGGCTAGACTAGATAGGAAAATAAGAAGGATTCTTACGCTCACCAAATGATTTATACAAATCAGTGCATACCAAGATTATATATTCCCCATGTCGAAGGAGGGATGGGCCTCCTTGAGATTAATTACCTGTAGATCTGCAACTGTGGGACTCTACACATACCTGCTAACCTTACAAGCCCCAAATGTAGTGAAAGTTTTGAAACATGAGGAGACTAAATCTAAGATGACTTCTCTGCTTAATCTAGCAGAAGCATATTGGTGTCAAGCAGGAATGTAAATCAAACAAGAAGTAGAAAAACCAGGAAGCAACTGAATGTGCCAAAAAACAAAAGTAAGAATATAAGGTGAAGGATCAGATGAGAAGGTGAGAACTGTGTAAAATGCATAAATATAGTTGCAAGTATGGAAAACTTCTGGAAGAACCTCATGTTGATCAGGAATGAATGCAGGAATGGCTGAGGAGATGTGAATTCAAATAAAGAGATGAAAGGTTAATATTGGAGTCCCAAGATAGTGGGCTATGGTACACACTGGTTTACAAATTCCATTGAACATGTGGCAGAAACAGACAAATGTAGGCTTTGTAAAACCAAACTGGAAATAGTTGCACACCTCGTTGTTGGATGTGACATACTAATGGCAGAAGGACTGCATATTGAAAGACATAATAATGTGGCAAGACTGGTGCACTGGGGATTGTGCAAACATTATGATACTGAAGTGGTTGAAAAGCACTGGAAACATGAGCCACAAGGCATCATAGAAAATGATGAAGTTTACATCATATGGATCACTCATTACCAACAGTTCAAAAGACAGATGCTAGAAAACCGGATATAGTGGTCCATGAAAAGAAAACAAAAGTAGCATTGATTATTGAAATCGCCACACCCAGGACTACAGTGTCATGCATACATAGAGACACAAAGTCATAAAATATCAGGATCTGCAGGCAGAAATGAGAGCAATGTGGCAGAAAGATACCTGACAGTTCCAATAGTAGTAGGAGCAACAGGTCTTATAAAAAAGAATCTGCAATCGTATTTAGATATGTTACCAATACATGTAACCCCATACAAATTGCAGAAGGAGTCATTATTGGGCACATTGCGGCTGCTGCAAAGAACACTTTTGGCTGACATCAAAGATCAAAACAATACTAATTTCTTGGACTTTAATCGTATTTTGACTTAAGTATGGGATGCATTCCCATCATGGTATTAGAAACCCAAAAGAGTTGGAAAAAAATTAAAGGGAAGCCAAAAGACATAGCAAACCTGTTGGCCGACAAATTCAGCTCCAATTTTACCCATCTCTCCCCATCAACCTTCCCACAGGAAATACCATCAAATATAAATCTCCCTGCTGTCACTAGGGTACAGGTACTTAATACTCTCTCTAAGACCAAGAACACTGCAGTAATGGGCTCAGACAATATCACAGGATGCCTTCTAAATAGCCTGAAATATGACCTATCAGGCCTATGGAATCACTATTTAATTGTAACCCCAAACAGGCTTCATGCCTCACGAATGGAGAACAGCAGCAGTCATCTCTCTGTTTACAGACACTGGAAACTACAGACCCATAAGTCTTACTAATCTCATATGCAAATCCATGGAAATAATTATCATGGAAATGATCAATAATGGCATAGGAATACTCCAGACACTGGACCCAATCCAATTTGGTTCTGTCAAAGGTGGGTCATGCCTTCTCAACCTGGTGGAGCTCTTTGAGAAGATCACCAAAACAAATGGATGAGGTCAAAATGGTTCACACTGCCTACCTTTACTCTGCCAACACATTTGACACAATACCCCACAAGGGCATTATTGACAAACTCAAGAGGTTAGGTACAAGCCCTTATGTCACCCAGTGGATAGTCAGCTGGCTCACAGAGTGGCTCCGGGAAGTTAGAACTGGGAAGTCCACCTCTACAAAGAGGCCGGTCATAAGCTGGGTCCCTCACGGATTGGTCCTGAGACTGCACCTTTTTGGCATTTACTTCTCTGAAGTCAAAGCAATATCAATGGGCTCTGGATCACTAAATTTGCAGATGATTGCAAAATAGGAGCTGTCATTGAATCCCCCACTAATGTAATTGTTCTCTAAGAAGGGCTGACACAGACAAACATCTGATCTTAGAGCCATAGACTAAATTTAAATGCCAAGAAATGCATAATAGTATCCTTCTAGAAGTCATCCACCCCTGGTAGTTATCATATTGACACCACACCCCTAGCAGTTGACTCATTTGTCATGGATTGGGTTCCTATGAGTAGAACAAAAATGCATTATGCTGAATGCATTTTCGTACACACATGTAGAGCGAACAGGCAAAACAGCGAAGTGGCTGTTCTCCGAATTCTTTCCCTGGGAAAGAAGTCGCTTGACCGCTTAGTTGTTTTGCCGTGTTCTGAAGTGTAGTGTGGTCCCTTGTCCGGTATAGGTCATGAGCGTGATTGTGCAACAGTTACTGACCTTAGAGTTAGGGTGCAGATTAAGGTAAGTGCATATGTATGAAAGTGTTTACTGTTTTATATTTTGTGTTAAATGCATGGTTGAGTTACATGTGTATGTGTTTTCAGTTGTTTACTTTTGTTTTTGGGGGGGTAGAATTAGGGTTAAGGTAAGTGTGTATGTGTTTGGAGCTGTTTATGTAAATGTGCGAGAGTTACTGACCTTAGGGTTAGGGTGCAGGTTAAGGTAAATGCATATGGTTTAAAATGTTTACTGTTTTTTTTTCGTTAGCTATATGTTTGGGTTATGTGCATATGTGTATTTAGTTGTTTACTGTTTTTTTGGGGGGTATAATTAGGATTGGGTATGTGTGTATGTGTTTGGAAGTGTGTAATGTGTTTTTTTTGCAGGGGTTGGAACAGCGATTTCTTTCCCTAGGAAAGAAATCGCTGTTCTTTGGATTCAACATTTTCAGCTTTCACTGAAAATGTGTCGATGTAACATCGTTCACTGTTTTAAGCATTCGATGTTGCAATATAGACCCCATGGACTTGGGGACACACATAAACAGTAATCTGCTCTTTGACTATTAAGTGTCTACAGTAGTAATGAAATCATTCTATGTTGTGCAACTTTTAACCAAAGGTATGGCATCTAGGTCCAAGGAAGTCACTATTCTACTGCATTCAGCATTCATCAGACCTATCATAGAGTATAATGCTCCCTTTGGTATGTACCTAACGAGGCATATCTAACAATTAGAATGTCCAGAGTTTCCTCAATAAAAGAATACATGGCATGAGTAGCATGTCCTGTACAGATGGCCCCAAGCCCCTATCCCTGTATTTTGTCTCCTACAGGCTGTTGAGGAGACATCTATGCCTAGCATACAAGGCATTTTCAGACCCCAATCTGATGGACCTCCTGCATATTTGCAAAACAAACAGCACCAGATTTACCCAATCTAAAGACATAAAAATTGCCTGTGTTATAAATAGGGGCTGCTGGGATACAGACATGTATAACAGAGACTACCCTTACTCTGGAACAGGGTCCCCATCTATGTGAAGCAGACTTCCTCTCTAGCCAAATTCAAATGTAACTTGGACAATTGGATAGAAAACAGAAAATTCATCTCTGGTTTGGCACCTATGCCTTTAATGGACACGGGCAACCTGTAAATGGTTTATCTCCCTCACTCCCATACCTCTGAACCTCTTAAAGCAAGAAATCTGGACAAAGCCATAAATAAAAGTGGGACAAGGACCCAAAAGTAGGGACAATTTTTAAATATTACTCTTACAAACTTAGAAAGTTGATAGAATAACAGGTTGTGCATTAGTATGAATTTTCTGAAGGGTAAGAAGTCCGAAACTCAAATGTCCTTCGTTATTTACTAATGTCAGTCTTTAATGACTTGCTACTATTTTGCCAGAAAACTACAACTGTATGAAAAACAGACCAAAAATACGAGGCAAAAATCTGGACAGTCTGCGAAAATTTCTACATTTGAGAGCTATGCTTGTTCCTGCTTGTAAATGTTTCACTTCCTAAGCTCCTGCTTACACTTATCAAGGGTACCAGAACTTGTCAGAAATTTGGGATGTATGGCTAGGCTTAAAAGAACCCTTGTGGTCATTAGTCTAGTAAACACCTATGAACTTACTTATAAGTATATTTAATGCCAGCTGGTTCTATTATGATCTTATTATGTCGCCACTTATCGTGCAGCTCTTTATTAACCAACATTTATTATATAGCTTTGCTGCCATCATTTGTCAAAACAGCATTGTATAACTTAATGAATTTTGTGAGTAAGCCTAGGATGTAAAATTGAGATATTTTCACAACTTGTTTGTTGTATTCTTGTTTATGCCAACCTTGGAGAAAAGGGGGATTACTACTAAAATATTTCAAATTTATGCGTTAAAATACTTCAAACCTATGGGTCTGTAACATTCCAAAGTTGGTATATGTAAGTAAGGAGTTGAGAGGTGAAGCAAACCATATAGGCGGGTGTGACATCTAGCAGTATCCCACCGGACCGCCACCAATTAATGTGACATCCAGCTATATCTCACCAGACTGCCAGAAATTAAATGGTGTCTGTTACTATCCTGGGTCAGTGACAAAGGAGCTTCAATCCTCACTACTGACTCTAATATGAGACTGTCACTTAAACAGAACTAATATTTTAGAATGTTTCCCTAAGAGCACAAAACGAGCACACTCTGTTTTTCTGGAACTGGACTATATATCTCTGTCCACCCAAATGTATTTTCTTATTACACACTTCAGAGCAAAGTGTCCCAGATTATGACCTCTGATAAACTCACACTCAAAATCGCACACATCCAAACAGTTCTGAGAAAGGCTGACACAGACTTCCAGCAGTGTCTCTTTCACAAAATAAAAACAGAAGTGCTGCCACCAATCAGAGGGTATTCATGCCCTTTAACAGGGGTGCTAATTATGACAATTAATTATCAAAATAAATGATAGCTATGACCAGAACAGTTGGGCCTTGGGGTAACCTGGGGAGTATCAAACAGGTAGAAGCTCTCTCTAATCTCTAAAGAAAAAACACTGGTTTCCAGCCACAATGTGAAATGATGAAATCATTTAATAATAAATAAAAATGATTATAAAACTGAAAATCAATAACTCTCAATAAACATTATAATTCAATCACCAGAAAAGTAGAGCAAACTGTAGGATAGGAATCCATTATTCAAGAAAACGCTATTGTAATAATTAAACTTTCCTGATCTAAATAAGAGTACTGTCCCTGATCTACTCTAAGATATAATAGCAAGGCCAAGACAAGCTTACAGTTTTCTTGGTGAGTTCTCTTTTCTTGGTGTTTAGTGACTGCTCAGTACTTGACAAACTGCAAAGCTTCACAGTCTCAACTATCTTCAGCAGTCTCAACTGTCTAATTTCAAAATATAACAGATTTAAAAAAAATCTTTTCCTGTCAACCAGATGTTTAAATCATCTCCTAGCAAGAAGGAACATTCCAATGATGTCACTTACTTGTCAGCTAATTCTCCACAGTTTGTACTTTAGAATGTCCTTCTCAAACCTGTGCAGTTAGAACTGTATTAAAACAGTGACAGACTCCATAAGCATTCTGTTTAAACAGGGAAAGACAACATATTAAACCTATTTACATTTTCACAATCAGACATGCTAGCATACAATACAAATTAATCTAAGAATATGCACAAATCTCCTGCGAGACATGCTAGCACAGATGACAGTGTTTTCAGGTTTTTCACAGGGGTTAACAGGGTTTGCCCTCTAAAAAATGCACTTGTAGACAATTTAGTGTATTGTATTTGTTTATTGTTTTTTTTTTTTCAATTTACGATTTATGTTTATCTGTGAGATAAACTTTGCTTGGTAAAGTGAAATACAATAAAATGAGACACAATAATATCAAGTAGATCCCTCTAGAGTATGACACCTGCACAAATAACATATTTTATTAACAATAAAAGTTATATATTGAAGTTGCCTGCATGCTTTGCTTCCTAAAACATCTTTGTCTAGTGCTAGGAGTACTTTCATCCACTTTCCCATTTGAACTATAATGTTGCTTGTAGCCAATTTTGTATTGTAGATACATTTTTTAATGTATTCATATATATATATATATATATATATATATATATATATATATAGTGCCTTTTTGTATATTTCCACTTAACAACCATATCTTTATGGGGTCCTAACATTTTCTAAAGCTGTCTTCCTTAACTGATGTAATTAACAAATAGCAGGCAGCATAAGAAAGGGCAAGAAATAAGCAACAAAATGACAATAAGATTGTTTATCTAGGATGTCTTGCAATGGAGATATTAATCACTGTTTAACACTTGTTATAAATATGTTCATATTTACATGCATATTTTCATAAATGAGACAGTTATACATTATTGAATTAAATCGTAGGAAATATCATGGAGAAAGACAAAATGCATTACTCATATTTATGTATATCACACAATACTGGAGATATTGCTTGTTGCTTGCTAGTTATTAGGAAGTTATGCAGTATATATCCATATATATATAATATATATATATATATATATATATATATATATATATATATGTATATATACATATTTATATTTATATATATATTTTAAATGTCTACATGTATATATATATATATATATATATATATATATATATATATATATATATATATATATATACATATATATATATATATATATATATATATATATATATATATATATATTTTTTTTTTTCCCAAAAACAAGTGACTAGGAATCTATAACTTTAGAAGATATTGATGAAAATTGTCCTTGGCATTTGTAGTGTAAACTGTACATACTAAAAAGATATCCAGTGTTATTGATGTTATTAATTATCCACATAAGTATGATTTACTTACTTCTGTAAACTCTCAGAAAAGAATGAAAGCTCAGGTCTGACTAAACCAAAGATCTCTAGCAGTATATGCATATGTTGAAGAGTTTCAAAGTTATGAAAAATGCTTGTTAAACTATAGAGAAAAACATAATTTTGGGTTTGTGTGCATTATCATTTAAAACAGTATAGATGCAAAGACCATAAAGGCATGGACAATTTTCAATGTAAAGATGACATTTTTGTGATAACATTATTGTCTGTACCTTTTGAATAGCATTTACTGTTCACAAGATAGTTATATTTGTTTGACTTATGTTTTTAACCTGGTTTTCAAAAATGGCTGCTAGAAGTGTAATATATTTTCAGTTTCTAATTTAGTTATCCAAGCCATAATTGTGATACAGCGAAAGTCCATAATAATTTGGATGACCCTCCCCCCTTTAAAACCTATACATACACACATACATACCTACAAATATTTCAAGCATGGGCAATAATGCCCTTCTAGCCTGCCAATATGCCAAAATAATTGTTCCCAAAATAAGTGACCAGGCTGATCTTAAAAATATCTAAAGTAGTGCTTAGTTTAATGTAATTTGATAGTCTATTCCATGCATCAGGTGCTGTCTCTGAGACCCAATTAGTACACTTCTCATTCCTATAGAATCTTCTACATATGTTGTCTAAGGATTCTCTACTACCTTTTGGTAACTCCAAACATTACCAGAAGTAGTTGTCTCTAAATGCCATATATACCTGAATACGTTTAGATATTTTAGTCATTCACAACAACTTACATTTTCATATCCATGGATGCCCTTGCTATATTTCTTCTATACTCTTTCCAGTTTATTCATGTTTGTTTTCTTATAAGGTTTTAATATTGTAATTCCATATTCACTTTTGGGTCTAATGTAACTAACAAACATTGAATTCATCATTTCTGATTTCCTAGACTTTATAAATCTTTTTATACAACCTATAGTTCTATAACTATTATTAACCAATTTTTGATATGTTTAGAAATACTCAAAGCTGTATTTACATATATACCCAGGTCCTTAAATGAATCTACAGTTTCAATCACTGTACTGTATTAAATATTTGCCTTTCACTTTATGTCTCCCAAATCTCATATGCTTAGATTCTGATTAAATTATTAGCATGCAGTTTCCCTCTGCCCAAATAGTCAGTTTAGTCAAGTTCTTTTGCAGACATGACCTATCTATGAGACGTGATCAATTAACCCAATTTCAAGTCATCTTCATAGAGACTATAGAATATCTCAGATGAAAAAGATATAGCTGAAAGATACAAACTAAACAAGTATGAGTCTAGGATTGAGCCCTGTTGGACACCCTGACTGTAAACAGAATTTCACGGTTCACTTGCAGTATGATACTTGCCATGTCTTATTTGTAAACAATGCAGCTGTCCATTTTATCAGGAGTACATCGATACCTAGTTATTCTAATTTATATATCAGTGTTTTGTGTATGACCCTATCAAACGTTGAAGTTAAATCTGTATAAATTGCACCATAGTACAAATTTTCATTCACAGCTATTATTGTATTGCTATAGAACATCATATTGCAGGTGTTAATCGATCTATTTTCAACATATGCATGCTGATTTGTGGTTTCATGTCCCACACTTTCCAGTTCTAACAATAACTTATCCAATATCACCTTCTCCATAGCTTTTTGCAAAACAACATGAAAGTAGACTTAAGGGTCTGTATGACTCTGGATTTGTTCAACTGCCCTTTCCTATCTTGAGGAATCCCCTAAAATATATATATATGTATATATATATATATATATATATATATATATATATATATATATATATATATATATGTATATATATATATATATATGTGTGTGTGTGTGTGTGTGCATGTGTGTGTATATGGATTCACTTTAGAACATCAAAAGCCCGTAATGTTGAAATTCAAAACATTGAGGCCAAAATCTTGAAAATTTAAAACACTGAAAACTCAAAACATTGAATCCCATAACAATGAAAAAACATAGGAAAACAACATTTAATACATTCCAGCACAACTACATACAGAAACAAAGAAAAAAACAAACCATATTACACTTCTTTAAATATAAGCAGGGGGGGGCAATCGCCCCTCCACCCCCACACCCCCTGCTACTTAAATATATCAACTCTGAGATTGCAATACACAGAGCAAAATGGCATGCATACAATTCCGTGCTCCATGACTGCCTGTTTAAATTGTAAAAAACTATTCTCAACCTTCTCTTAGAAACACTACTTCACTGTTTAAACATTACACATTACTATATATCTCTCCGATACTTACCTGAGTTTTATAGGTAACCTCAGTCATGTTGCTATACTACAACATAACACATCTTAATTTAGTGTAGTGTGATATAGTGTGAAGAGGTTCTCTGGTTGGATTCTCAGCTGGAATGCTTTCTGTGTGGAGTCTGCATGTCCTCCCTGCATTCGTATGGATTTTTTCCGGGTGCTCCGGTTTCCTCCCATGTTGCGAAGACATACATCTAGAGCATTTCTCTCCGGGCCTCTGCTGAAAATTGGCTTGTTCCAGGTTAGACTTTCCTGGTAAACAAATGTTAAAAAAATAGAAATAAATTATCTACCAAGTCATTGTCAGTCAAACATTACACAGATCATTCAAATCCTGCCTTCTTTTAAACCTCATTCTTCCTCCAAACATTATTCTGCATTTATTGTTCCCACAATTCCCTTTTTTGTAATTTGCTCCTACCCTTTTGTAAACTCCCATTTTCAGTTGTCTCTGTTAGTATATTCACTACTTCTAGTACAGTTGGTTTAGACATTGATTTTCATTTTCTAGTAATTGCTTTTTTGGCAGCCACCATAATTAGACTCACCAAGGCCTTAATATGCCTAAGCAATTCTGATTCTGTATCATAGCTCAAAAATAATTTACTTAGTTATACCAAGTTTCTCACCCAGTATTTCTGATAGAGTAGTCTGCAAGGAAGTTTTAAAATCTGCCAACTTATTACCCTCCCACAAAATATGTTCCCAATTACCCGTTTCTTCTCTATCACACCTCCAGCGTTTGCAATCTACCTGAGGAAAAATTATTTGGAGTCTGCTTGGGGTATACAAGTACCTATGCAAACACTTCCAAGCAAAGATCCTAAATCTTCTAGACTTTCTTGCATATTTGAAAGTCATGCATATATCCAGCTTCCTTTGTGAATTGCTTATCCTACGTCTCTTCCCTTTCTAACCTCATCTTATTGATTCTTATAGTTATCATGCAATACTTTATATGCCCTACTAATTATAACTTTTTTAAGAGCAGCTTCTCTAACAGTGCTGATATTTCACTTAGGATCCTCCTATTTCTGTTTCTTTGCCTGTGCTCTAATATCAAACCTTGATAGGGCAGGCAATCTGTATCCTGCAGACCAAATAAGTTCTTGGCCTTTCCCATTCTATTATCTTTCCCTCTCTAATTATTTGCTCCCAATACCTCAGTTCCTTTGTCAGTTTTTTTCAGTAAATTCAAGTCCCCTCTTGTCTATTATCTGTATCGCTAATTGCAGTCATCGCTATAAGCAGAATCTCTATCCCTGTGCATGGTTATTGTTATTCCCCTTAAATAGCTGCATCCAAAATCCCAGTTTTGCTTGTTTCTTGAGCTTCCCCCTGTTTCATCATCATTCATTTCCACTTTGAGTTATATCTTTCTGCTTATGCTATTTATAGAAGCCTTAACTGTGTAGATCTGAAATACCTCTTCCAATCAGGTAATCCAAAACCACCTTGTTATGTTGGAAGGATCAGTTTATTCCACTTGACTCTTGCTGTCTTCCCCTCCCAGATAAAATCATTCAACTCTTTATTAATTACTCTCCACAACTTCTCCTCAGGATGATAAAAATACACCTGGTCACTGTATAAAACTAAAGGGACTAAAAACATTTTCACTGTATGTGTCTTGCTATCCATATCCATAAAACAGAGCTTCCAATTTCTGTTTTAATATTATCTTTTGTTTAGTCTCTTCCTATATATCCTTAGCTGTCATAACAGAATCTCTTTAATATATATTTCTACATGCTTCATTTTACCATGTCCCATAAATATGGGTATTGCTGAACCAAGTTGTGTGTGGGTGCATAGTTTACAGCTATTGCCTTTGTTTTATCTTCATTGATTCTATATCCTGCAAAGACTTGAGAATGTCTCAAAATGTTCTACAACACATTGACATGTCCTTTTCTGGTTTTATCAGGTGTAAAATAAATAATCTACAAATACAACCAGCTTTTTTTGACTACCATGCCAATTATATCCTTAAATTTCTGAATCCCTTATTTTCTTTGCCAATAATATCTTTATATAAATTTTTTTCATTTTGTCTTGATCTTATCTCACACTATGCTTAATTTGTTTGTCCAACTTGTTTATTTCAGTTCTGAAAGTTATAGTCCAACCTCTTTTCCAATTTTTGTTTGTATCTCACCTTAATCAAGTATCTTGTTCTTATGGAAATATATCTTCCTTCTTTAACATGGAACCTTTAGCTGTATTTATTAATGATCAATTAAAATATTTTTTCAAAGACATAGAGCATGTTTTAAAAGATTCACAGCATTTGTTAAATATACTTAGATAGATTAGTTTTATTCCTTTATGCACGTTTGTAACCACTGATGTCATGAAACATTTCTCATTTATACCTCACTCCATTGATTTACAATTGTGCATGGAAGCCATATCTAGTGATTCTAATTTTAACTCATTGGAAGTAAGAGTATTATCTGATTTCATGGATATTATTATGCATAACAATTTTGATGATAAATATTTTAAACAAATAATAGTGGGTGGCAATGGGTGCTCACTCTGCCTATGTGTACCCTAATATTGTTATATATATATATATGTGAAAACTAAAATATTTATTTAATTTCAAACATTCTATTAACATTACCATATATTTAAATTTTTGCATGGTATCCTGTTCAGTTGGGTAGGAAATGCGGAACCCTTACAAGATTTTAATAAGAGCTGCGATTTTTTTAAATTCACTTATAGTCTTGAATGTAGCCAAGTTAATTATCCAAATGTAACTAGTTATAAAAAATTCTGAATTCATATGTTATGAATCCACTATATTTTTCAAATATTCTTTTTGCAACACTTATTTGGAATTTATTAATTCCCACCCTTACAAGAAATAGCTTGGTAGGGTTAAGGGTCAGATTCTGCAATACTTGAGAATGATATCTGTTAAAATTAAATGATGTGATAAGTTCCTAGGTAAGTACTAGGCTGGATTCATTTGTGGGCCATTTTAAGCTTAGTCAATTTTCCTCTCAGACGTGAGAATCAAACCCTGTGCCTTGTGCCTAAATGGCAACACCTTAACCATTATATCAACCCCCAATCCACTATTTTTTTTCCGAGACACTGATCGTATCTTAGAGGTTTATAGGCTAATATTAGGCCATCAGTCTACAGATTATTACAGGCTTTGCCAATAAACAGAGAACAGAATCAAACTCTGTACCTTGTATTTTTAGGTAAAGATCTTAAGCATGCAGTTCTGCAGTGGTTAGCGTTTTTGCCTCACAGCAAGAGGTTCTCTGGTTTGATTTTCAGCTGGGGTGGCTTCTGTGCTGAGTCTGCATGTCCTCTCTGTGTTTATGTGGGTTTCTTCTGGGTGCTCTGCTTTCCTCCCACATTCTAAAGGCATGGGTCTAGAGTATTTCTCCCTGGGCCTCTGCTGAAAAATGGCTCTGTCCAGGTTGGACTTTTCCTGTAAACAAAAGTTAAATAAATAAAAAAAATGTCAACCCCCTTCTCTAATATGTGATAAAGATATTTCCAGCCAGAAGATACCTGAATTCACTTCTAAATTCTGTCAGGGATGAAGTTGTATCATAGAGGAAAGGATAGTTTAAACTTATTATACTGGGGGGAGTAATAACTAATTCCTGCTCTCTGTATGATGAAGTGATGGGCAAGATAGATCAATTTAAGAAATCATTGATTTTACCATACAGTAGTCAAAAACACATTTAAATAAATATGATTAAAAACTAGAATATTTTTATAGGGTGTGATTATAGATTGGTGCCCAAACTGGAGAAAGAAAGAAATTTTGTTTTTAAGAGAGGAAACAATATTAATAATCTGTTTGAAAGTAATATAAATCATACAGACACTGTAGGTAAGATGCCTAAATGCGGCTCATGTTATCAGTATCAATACATTTATGAGGGCACACAGTGTTGCATTAACCAAAATTTTTGACCCTTTCACTGTAAGGCAAAACATAACTGTTGGACATCAAGAGTAGTATCCGTTATCTTATAAGGTCTTATCGACCTTTTTGTACTGGTAAAATGGAACATCCTTTATGACAACGTATATACCAACACTCTTATAAAATTATGAAAAAAATATGAGAATAACAACTTGTAAATGTCTGAGTTTGCACTCTTTAAAAAAGTTTTTATTTTTTCCTCCAAAAATTATACCAATGCCCCCAAGAGGCAGCAATTGGAAAAGCATAATAGAATCTAGGTAACTGTATTGGCAGATTTTTTCATACAATTACTAGCCCAGTCTCAGTCAACAGTATTTTCAAATTTAAAGCAGCTTGGCTTTAGCATGGCTGCTGTGATGTGTTTCAGTTTTTTTTTTTTTGTATATTAATATATTTATTTGTGTATGTTCCTCCAAAATAACAAATGAAACCTTAATCCTAGGTGACACTAACATAAATTGGGCATCAATAAACTCACCTTCCTCATCTCAATTAATCAATCTCTTCAATTTTAGCCAACTTATAAACTCCCCGACCAGACCCAACAAAAATCAGTCCTCTGGCACTATCATTGACTGGATCCTAACATCTCATCCTAACCATATCTCAAGCTCTGGAATCCTTCCAGACCCCCTTATTGACCACCTCCCAGACTTTGCTGACCATCAACTCTGCCCTTTCCAACAGTAACATCATTTTATACACACACACACTCTCTCACATTTCAACCCTCAGACGTTCTCAGAATGTTTAATACATACTGACTGGGTCCCTCTAAGAACCCTGCCCCTCAACAGTTTCACTACCTATTTCAGTGATAACATTCATCAGCATTCTCAACAACCATGCTCCCATAAGAAACAAATGAATCAGAAATAATGACTCCCCCTGACTGTCCAAGGAAACCAAAGACATAAAACCTGGAAGGTTTACCAAAAAAACAAATTACCCAACTTCCTATTAGAATAATTATTGTACAATAACACAGCATAGCAAAAAGATCTCGGTAAGAAAGCAGAAACTAAAAGAAGAGACAATAATTAAAATGATGTCTTTTTTAAGCACTGTTTTTAAATGAGTGAAGTAATTGCAGCAACAAGAGAGGGGAGGGGCAGTCCTCAGAGATAGTAGCATGAATGAAATGAAGCAATATGTACTGCTCAAATTATTCATTCATCCACAGCCCCTTTTTCCCACTTTGACACATGGGGTCAGAGTGTCACTTCAACAGAGACAATCATCTAAAGCCAATGTTCATACCACCATGTGACTAGTCCTGCTGCGGTTGCTCTTCATAGCATGCACACAGCCAGTTTAGTGCCCAGTCCAACTACTGCATGTCTTTGGAATGAAGAAAGAAAGTGGAGCACCTGGAGAAAACCCATGTGAATAGAGGAAGACATGCAGACTCTGCACACCCCAGGTGAGAATTGTACCAGAGAACCTCTTGCGTTGAAGTGATAGTGCTATCTGCTGCTACATATGTAGTGCTCATATAAGTGATAATAATTCTAAAGGCAGTGTGATTTCCAGAAAAGCAAACTGCATATGGAGTAGTAAAGCAGAGAGATCACCACCTGAATAACAAATTGCTATGGGCATCGGTGCTTTTTGTCTTTGTTTTAACCTTTAAATAAACATGGCAACTCTTTTATCTGCATTACTGACTACAGGTTTTAATAAAGCACTTAATGTCTTAAGGAGGCAGGCAGGAAGTGCAGGGAATGGTTCAAGGGCAATGTTCGATGGGGATTGGGAAGAGCCAGGTCACACAGCAGTAAGAGAGATTAGAAGAAATGAGTAAGGATGATGAGGAAGAGAAGAAACAGAAATAGGAATGCAACCCTGCACTTTGTATTAAATGTGAATTTTATTTTATTCCTTTGTCTTAACAGAGATGTTTGTTATATCTGCATACTGTATCTGTCTTATGAGTATATAATTGTCAGTTACAGTTTTTCTCCCCAGGCTTCCACTGAAAATGGGTTTTATTGCACAGCTGGACTTTATGGGTAATCAAACATGAAGAACAGAAACAAGAAGAACAGAAGGTCACCATAGGTTCATAGGTAGGTACTAGGCTAGTGGCCCTAGGACCTATACAAGCCCTGCCAAAAAGGTACCCTGGCTTTTGCCACCCAAGAAAATTATTTTCCTGTGCTACTGTCGAGCAGAGCCGCAGAAGTGATCTCCGGGGTGAATTTCCTATTTCCCATCCAATCATCAAGATTTTTCTTGAAGAGTGCTAATGAGGAGCTTTGCTTGATATAGATAGGTAGTTTATTCCAGAGTATGGGAAGTCTCTGGGACAGGAATCTATCCCTCCAGCATGTTCTGTTTATTGTGGTGACAAGGTTTAGGTCCCTAGAGCGTGTAGCTTGGAGGGATTGGGATTTCTTTAAGTGGAGCATGTAAAACAGTTCTGTGTTTGTCATAGCTTTGTATGTTAGGCATAGATCACCTCTGAGTAGGCGATATGTGATGGAGTAAAGCTGGAGTTTTTTGAGACGGTCTGCAAAGGGCATCTGTTTGAGGCTGGTAATCCTCTTTGTGAGGTATTTCTGCTGCCTTTCCAGTTGTTGTAGATGTCTTGTGAGGTACATACCAAAAGGGGCATTGTACTCATTAATGGGTCTAATGAGTGATGAGTAGAGGGGAACAATGATCTCCTTTTTTCTGGATGAGAAACCTTTTGTGATGAGGTGTGCAACGTAGAAGGATTTCTTGACTACTGTGGCAATGTGATTATCAAAGGAGAGACTACTGTCCACCTGTGTCCCAAGGTCTCTTATCACACTTTCAGTGTTAAGTATACTACCGCCTATGTTGTAGTTCATGGGTACAGAGATTTTACCAAAGGGGATGACAATGCACTTTTTGGCATTGAGCTTGAGGCCATGGCTTTGACACCAGGCATCTGTCTCAGTGAGGCCCTTTTGTAGGATGTCCACATCATTAGGAGTTTAGGTTATGGCTCCTGGTTTGCAGTTACCTGCGAACTTCGTTAGCCAAAGACCTTCTGTGTTAGCCTGTACTTCGTTGAAGTAGATACCAAATAGGAGAGGACCCAGGACTGAACCCTGTAGTACTCCACTTGTCACTGGTCTGGTTGGATTTGGAGTCTGCTACTTTTACAGTGTGGGTTCTGTCAGTAAGCCAGCTGGCAACCCATCTTGTGACATAGGGATTTATACCTAGTTTAGTGAGTTTATCTATAATTCCAGAGTGGGGGATGGTGTCGAAAGCCTTGGCAAGATCTAGATAGGCTGTGTGAATCACCTTACCCTCGTCTATGGCTTTGGTGACTGCTTCAAAGAAGTCATCAGGTTTAGGAGACATGATCTGCCTTTTACATACCCGAACTGGGTGGGGTCCAGAGTTTGGAGATTACCAATGTCTTTGTTTATAAGTTCCATGATGATATGTTCCATGGCCTTGCAGACCAGGCTCGTCAGGCTAACGGGCGGTAGTTCTCGGGGTCCGTGGTGGCTCCCCCCTTGTGGAGTGGGATAACCATCGCTGTGCGCCATTCAGTGGGCACAAAGCCTGAGGTGAGGCTATGATTGAACATGATACTTAGGTGGGGTTGCAGTTCTTTCTGTAGTTCTTGTAGAATGCAGCCTGGGATATTGTCTGGTCCCATGGATGCTGTGTTCTTGGCTTTGGAGAGTGTGGTTTTTACCTGTGCAGCCGTAATTGCAGGAACTTTGCATTCTTCCGGTATAGAGATGGGCCCTTTAGGGGGTGAGAGGGGAGTAAAGTTAGCACTGAACCTATCTGCCAGGATGATGGCAATATCAGTTGGGTCTGTATATTTAGTGCCATTGTGCTGTAACTCAGAGCAGATCTGAGTTTTGCCATTGAGATTCTTGACATAGCTATAGAATGCTTTGTGGCTGTCTTTAGAATCAGTGGCGATTTTGTTTTCGTAACTAGCTTTGGAGGATTTTATCAGGGATTGCAGCTAATTACTGAGCCTGACCAGGGAGCTCCTCCACTCATGGGATTTTACTCTTTTGCAACAGTTTCTTCCTTCTGTTGTACAGTTTGTTTATGGCAGGGGACCACCAGATCGGCTTCCTTTTTTGAGCAAAGGAGTTGGTACATGAGTAGTTTTCCCAGTTAATGGTTGGGTAGTTGAAATCGCCCATTATTAGGGTGTTTGGTTGAACCCTAATATTTTACAGTACATCAAGAAAAGAGAAGTTGGAACTTGGGGCATGGTGGGGGATCTGTAGCAAGCTACAATTTGGATTGCAGTTTTGCCCAGAGTTAGTTGCACTTGGATAACCTTGGATGCATTATGCTGAGCAACTAGCCTGGAGGTGTGGATATCCTTAATGAATATGGACACACCTCCACCTTTGGTGTTTCGGTCCAGGTTACATGGCCGAAAAACTGTGGAATGAGTTATAGCCTGGTAGTGCAGGGGTGCGCTCTGGAGCCTTGAACCACGTCTCAGTCACTGCACAGATATCGATGTTCTCCATTTTAAGGAGTGCCTCGAGTGAGTGCAATTTGAGATTTAGACTTCTAGCATTGAGTTAGTGAGACTATGTGATGAGTGTGGTGTGGTGCAAGTGTTTACCTTCTCCTCTTGACTGTCAAGTTCAGTCTTGGTTGGAGAGAGCTTTACCCCCAGTTTGGCTAGATAAGTGCATCTCTCACAGGTTGTAGTGTTGGGTGGTAGGAGGAGAGAGTTGTCTGTGTACATGAGGCAATTTCTACTTTGCCCCAAGATGCCCAGATTCATCAGATAGACAGGAGAGAACACTGGGAGCTGACCCTTGGACATGCCTGAATAAAAAATTATTTTCCTCTAGATAAGTGAGGAAAGTGAGTACAGGAGTTGTTTTTCTCTAAGCAAGTGAGGAAAGTAAGTACAAAAACTGTTTTCCTCTAGGTAATGAGGAAGGTTGAGTGCTATAGTAATTAGTAGGTCATTTAGTGCTTACAAGTTCTGAACAAGTGCTGAGCACAAATAAGCAAATTTAAGTGCTAAAACTAAGAATCTGTATCTGCACTAGATGAGTTACAGGACAGAAACAAGTGAAACTACAGGCCTTCAAATCAGAAAGTTGAGAGAGTTGGAAAAACTGCCCAAACGGCCAATAACTACAATTTCTGGGCCAGAACACTCCTTATGTGGTAGATAGGTTACCTAGTGCTTACCACTCCCACTTGTAAGCTAGAAGGCTTCCTTCCAACACAGAAAGGCTTGGGGGGCTCAGAAGCTTACATACAGTCCTGGTTACAGCAAATCTGAATCTGGACTACACTAGTTACAGGAAAGGTAAGAAACAGGCTTAGATTTTTTTTTTATATATACAGAAAAGTAGCTAAAACAGCAATAAAAACAATTCAAATGCAGTGCAAGCTAGCACACTTGAGTATGTAGCAATGTTAGACCAAACTGTTTAAAAAAATGCAATTAAATTAAAAATTACTAAAAACAAGTGCATGAGTCTATTAGGTAGAATGAGGTAAAGAGATGGGCCTGGGGGGATGGTCCCAGATCAAATCTACAGTGGGGGTGGGCAACTGCAAAAGCCTCCAAATTTAAACAAGACAGGAATAGGGGAAAACCAATACCTTCAGCAGAGATCTGAAAAACTATACAGTGAAGCAAAAATAACAGTGCACAACTCTGGTCAGCCAGCAATGATAAAAAATTAGTCAAGCAACAATTAACAGTACACAACTCTGAAGTGTCAGAAAAATATACTTAGCTCTGTATATCTCCAGATAGTTTGAAGAGCACTCTGTCAGGACACAGAAAGGCTCCAGCAATCATATGACTAGCAAAAAGATGTGAGGAATAGGCAGAATAGAAAACAAACTAAACAGACATAAGACACATATGGGAAACTGGGAAATTAATGTAGATGAACAGGCATTAAGACAGTGCAAACATATCAAAATAACAATCAAGTATGTTGAGGTGGTGCACACAAGTACAAAGTATTGTACAACTCCTTAATGCTCAAGCCACAATGAAGTTATGATTATTAACTGTTTTATGAGAAGTGTAGGCTCAGACAAATGCAAAACTATTACAAAGGTAGAAAGGAGCAGCGTGGAAAGGAATGTCAGACTGGAAACCAAAGCTAGTAGCAAGATATTAGCACACAGACACTAGTATAAAATGATCACCCTTACTGAATCTCTTTAATAAAAGCATAAACAAGAAGAGTTTACATGTAAAGTATTTCTACTAAAGATAACCAACCATACCATACAAGGCTAGACTCAAAATGGAGGAATAGTATATGGAGATAAATAGTTTACTGGCAGTATGAAAAGGACAAGGGGAGAATGGAATTATTCATTGACAGAGGCCCTGATGAGATGGAATACGAATAAGATCTACTTAGTGAAAGCAGACAGGTCTGGAAGGGGGGTGGATCATGAGATTTTATCTATTACAACACAGCAAATGGTGAAAAGCACTGAAGTACAACATACACGGGAAGGTCATACAAGAAAAGATGACATGTAGGAAAGCTCATAGGAAGATAAAGCAGAACAACTGAGAAATGTGCTATAATACAGTTAAAATATGTAGGCACAGAGGAATGCTAACCAGAGTGCCATAACTGTTTTATCACAAATTATTAAGAGCTAGCAGGAGAGGAAACTACATAGTTGAGAGTATCATTCAAGAAAGATACTAAATGAAAGGGAAACATGGAAAGGGAACAATAGGGGAAACAATAACAGCAAGGTAATGAGGGAAGAAATAGTAGATGGCAGTAATGAACAGGAGAGGAAAAAGTAACACAAGCAAGGAGGGGGAAATGAAGTTTAGGCCAACAGTATAACAGGATGGGGGTATCATTTTTGCTAATGGAAAATGGGGTAAAAGGTGAAGAGGAACAACACCAAGATAACAGAAAGACAAAAGAAATGTGCATGAATTCAGAAACAGAGAAGGTGTAGTGAAAGAAAAAGACCAAGGTTAAAGAAAGGAAGGAAACTAGAGAAAGGCAGGAATTGATAATGTCCAGAGAAGTAAAGTATTTATTCAAATCTGAGCGGTGTGAACCAGGCTGAGAAGTGGTAGTGAAAACTGGCATAGTAGTGAAGGATACCAAAGGATACACAGAGTAGGAGGTAGGCCATATAAGCCATGAGGAGGAACTAGAAGTGAGAAATTAATTGGTGTAAAAAGCTTATGATGATCTGGGATGTAGAGATAGACATAATAAATATAATAATAAGAGTTATAATAAATACTTCCCTATTACAGGAGACAAAATTGAAAGACAAGTGATTAGAGGAAAGTAATCATCAAGAAATACCAGAAAGTAGTGACATACCAGTGAGAGATTGGAGCAAGAGGGGTAACTGTACTACTTCAAAAGGGTCCAACAGTAAAGGAAGATGGGGTGTGCATAAGTGAAAAGGGAAGATGCCAATTTTGGGAAGGATGAAAGAAGAGGAAAACTTGAAAACAAAGAGCATATATAAAATGAATAGGGACAGTGATGATGATTTTTTCAAGAAATTCTTCAAAAAAAATGGAAGGAAAGGAGACATAAAATATGCTCGAATGTGTAGATAGGGCTTACAGATTCACATTAGTACCAGAATAACACAAGGAAGAAGGAAGGGAAGATGTAAGAAAAAAGAAAATAATACCGAGAGACATAGTGAGCTAAGAACAGAGCTTAAAAAAAGGAGGATAGAAAGGCATCTGGAGAGGAAAATGTGGAGAAGAGAAGCTGATTACATTCCCAGTAAGGGAAACAGATCATATTTGATTTAATTGGTCTCTGCTATTTGTAAATTGTGGTGTTTCGTTGCAATAATAGTGCAATAATTGACAAGGCATATTCAAATATGGGTAAAAAAAGAGTTCCTAGCCTGCTGCATCAGTAGTTGATTTGTTCTATATGCCACATTCATCTATGTTAGAACTAGCTCTACTGTACTTATATTTCAATATGTATACTTGCATAATAATTACAATGCAATCTAGGACAACAGCAATTTGAAAAGTAATCCTTTAGACTGTACTGCAGTTTAAGAATAACTAGTCAGAACAATGAAACGTTAGATAAGTGGTATGTGGGAAGTTATGTAGCTACTAAAACAGTCATGCAAGGAATCTGCAATAAATGCCTCATGTTCCCAATATTATCCATCTGCGACACCAGGCTGGCCGAGGAATGAGCATAAGTCTAAAATTGGTTTTATGTCAAGATTCACTCAGTGCATACAGAGGTTTGCTAAAAATATTTTTACACATCTGCATGTGCTATTTACTAATACCATCTTGGAAAAAGAAGTCCCCAGAAGTCTTACCATTGTTTACGGCATTTCCTCTAGAGTATAGGATAGACTGGTGCACACATTTTTTTCCTTTAAATAGCTCTCTTCAGGAGAATTTTCAGAGAAGTTGTCCTAGTTCCTTTGTGTCTGACCTGAGAGATAATATTGAGCATTTACTTGTAAGTGGACAGAAATTGAAAAGCTTATGCAAGTTATGTTATCAGTTTAACCAGGTGCCATTTTGCTTGTAATAGCATGTGCCATAAGTTTACTTTGATCAAGTATAAGACTGAGTAAGGAAACTGGAACATTTTAAAGATATGAGGACATGCATAGTAGTGTAGCTGCCAATCCCACTGTGGAGCATTTCAGTGCAGTACAGTACTTCATGGTGATAGAAGATAGCTGAAGGATGTTAGATTATTTATAAGACTTTAGTGACTCAGTTAACAGCATCCTATATGTTGATATCACCCCTAAGCTTTGCTTAAGAGAAGCAATGATCATACTTAGTTATAAGACACTGTAACCTGTTGTTTTAAATAATGATTTACATCTAAACTAATCCAGCATTCAGTTAAAGAGGTGTCAGATTCTTGAGTACTGGAAGGCTGGAGACCAATTTCCTGGAAGTCTGATTTACAATTACATTTAAATGGATGGAAATATATTTTATATTACACAAGTAATACTGCAAATTCAGTACAATGATTAATCTTCATTGTCACAATAGTGATACTTGTAGTCTACCTTTCAGAAGGTCCCTGAAAAGACCTGCTCATCCATATCTCCTTTAGGTCTGTGACCATGTTCACAGCTCAGACTTAGTCTTAGGAATACAGCTTTGCAGAGGGTAGTGCACATAAATAGGGGCATGCTCATCCAAAAATCCTTTATGTGTGCCCATGAGTACCTTGCAAGTTCTGTGGAGTATACTGCTTCCCACTGATGAGCTCCCCAAAAAGGCCACTGAAAGAGACTTGCTTATCCATAATTGCTCTAGCCCTGTGTGTCCTGTTATCAACTTACAAGCTCTGTCAGGACCTTCACTTTATATGCAGCGATGAGTTCATCCAACATGGTTACTGAAAAAAGGATTAGGTTCATAAGTAAATACCAGGCGATCAGTATGAAAACTATTACATACTTAGTTAATAGCCCAACAATGACCAAAGTTGAGAATCACACTGTGTACCTGGTGTCTGTGAGGTAAACTTTTTAACCATTATGCCAGCCACCAACCCCAAAATTATCTGTAAACTGGACTGAAACCCTTCGTTACCTCTGCTGTTTCTCCATCCTCACTGCATTTACATCTTGAGCCACAGAGATATCTATCTTCATATCATGGCATCTCAGAAATCATTTGCTAGTGTTATCATGAAATAAATGACTCCCTGAGACAGTTGTATACTGTTTTGGGGACTTTTCTCTAATATCTAATATTGTGCAACCATGGAGTTGGTATATGTAAGCTTGATGATGGGGGTCTTGACCCCAGGGTCTATGTTCAGCTATCAAACGGAGAAAGCATCGAACAGCAGATCTCGTCAAAGATGCTGCTCTTTGAGCTGCTCAAGTAAGATCACATTATGGTAGGGATCAGGAAATCTGCCCTTTTCCCACTGCAGTGTGATCTCAGAGTTGGCATATATAAATAGCAGGGAGTGTGGGAGGGTGCAGCCTCCTACATTAGGAGTTTTGCTGAATGGCATTTTTAATGTAACATCATTCAGAAATGTTTCCATTCGATGGCTGAACATAGACCCTTGAAATGGCCAGCTGTTGAGACTGCAGGACCAAAACAATTTCTATATAAGGGACAGAGGTGATGTCAAACGTGGGAAGTTATGGTCTTAAGTAAAGCAGCCAAGGCCATGAAAGCATAAAGCAATGCAAAGGGACCTCGTGAAGGTATCTGGACCTTTACTGGGACCTGATAAAGTTAGTATAACACACTTAGGGCTATAGTCTTTCCTGACTGGGAGTTTTTATATTGAGGTTTTTTCCTTACTATTTATCCAGGACTACTTTCTTGACAAAATTTTTTTTATAATGAAGATATTGAAGATAAAGTTATCATCAAGACTTTTTTTTTGAAAACACAATTCAATGCAGTGTTGTGATGAATATTCTTTTGAAAAAGTGAGTAAATGAATTTTTTGATGTCAACAATGCATTTACATTGATGAACTGTTCATATAAAAAGTGATTGTTGCAATTCTTTCCTTAGTTTATTGCATACTTAATACACACATTTATTTACTACACACCTATACATAATACTATATATATATATATATATGATATATATATATATATATATATATATATATATATATATATATATTTGTGTATGTGTGTATATATATATATATATATATATATATATGTGTGTGTGTGTGTGTGTGTGTGTGTGTATATATATGTAAATATATATATAAAGATAGCAACATGAAAGGGCTAAACATAGACAATAGCCAATACACGCACACATACATTATTTGGCTTGCCTGACTACAGGCGGGTAGGAAGTGATGTTTGCCCCACTTGATAACAATATCTCGGAGAGAAATAATAAAAGCAGGTGTATGCATACCTAGAGAGGTGTGCATTTAGGGGTATTTGTGTTGAGGTTAGTTATACACATTATGATTTCATTGTCATTTTTATCATTTTGGTTTTAATTTGGCTATTTTTGTTTTTTATTTCCCCATGTATTTAAGGATGTTTAAAGTCACAGGTTAAAATATGTGAAGTCAAGGTTAAGATATAAGCCTCCAAAGCACAGCAGCAGTGCTCCAAGCAAAAGTAAAGATTTTATAAAAAACTGTCACTGTGTTAAAGAAACTATCTCTGTTGATACTGACTTCTTGAGGTTGAAAATATGTTTTTTTTTTGTGAACAGTCCCTGACAGGGCAGGAAGGGTATTCTGCAGCAATTCCTTTGGGTGTGCATCAGTGCTGTGCATCCACACAACGTTTCTTCTCCACAAATTTTTGTGTCTTTCTTTATGCTTTAAGTGGCATCTTATTTGCTTTAAAAATTCTTATTATCCATCTCTTTCTCTCTCCCCTTCCTTCTCTATGTCTACATCATGCTTTGCTAGGACCATTCTCCAGGGGCTTGTGAACCCTTCTACTTACACCTCCTATTTATTTAGCTATGGTAATCTATTCATATATCTAAGGCTACTGCAGCAATGATCAAAATAAAGAACATAGTACAGTTGTTTAAGCTGAACTTACCATAACAGTAGATGTTTGAATGATCACTGCTACAGTAGTCACTCCCTACCTCCCTCCATCCCCCTTGATGTTTATGCCAAAGTGTGGGCATTTATCTTTTGTTATTCTTAACCTTGACCTTTCAGGGCTCAGCCTCACTCTCTCTCTGCTACCAGGAAAGCTCTGAAGGGCTTTGCAAACAAACTTTCTTTTAATCAGCTCAGCTCTATTCATTTGCCAATTTGGGTGCATGGAAGGTGTACTGAAGCTTTGGAAGCTGGCCAGCTGTTATATCCTTGGTAGGATATAATCCATATAGCTAAGGCTACTGCAGCAGTGATCATTCGAAGATCTACTGTCATGCTAAGTTCAACTTTCACAATTGTTCTTTTAGCCTATAGTGCATGGATCAATTCTAATCTTAGGAAAGCAATTGGTTTATTAAAAGCTGTAGAATATCCTAGTATATGGGACCATGGTCCTAAATTTATAATAAACAGAAACCAAAGACAAGAGAAAATTTTAAAACTCAGTGGAGTCCTGGTTGTGGAATGGTATTCCTGTTTATGTCAGAAATTCTTGTTTGATGCCAATCTTCAGAAAAAGGATGGACAATTATATGGAGAAAAATAAATATGAGTATGGACTTATGGACTCTGCAGTGGTCAAAGTCAATGAAGACCGTTTGCAATTGAATTAAACTATGAAACTCTGTCTGTAATGTCAACAGCCAAGTCTAAGTTTCTAAACATTCTTTAAGAAAGGCAAGTGATACTTTAAATTATAGTATCTCTCTTCAAAAGGGCATATGCCCTTAGTCACTAAAATTTTGTGAGGCTGCTGTTTATAAACTAACAAGTAAGGCACCGGCTACAGGTTTTCTTGCAAATGAGCAAATTATAATGAATTACTGAATAGACCAATCAGGTATACACATAAACGTTTATCAGATACAATTAAATATATAAGACAGCAAACTGAATGCACATGGAAGAAATAAAGAAGATATTTGAAGCAGACAGATATGTTAAAACAGAATATCTCTAACTGTAACTAAATAATCTTGCTCAAACAGCTTTGCAAAGAAGACAGTTCCTTAACTTTACTAAATGACTTAAAAATCACAGTAGCTGCAGATGGCATGCAGGTAAGTTGTTAGCAGGATGAGATACATTTAAAAATAAAACCCAGGATTCAGCAAGCTCTGCACGGTGTGCAGGAATAGTGCAAGAGCTGCTGAACGCAATATGGCCGACGAGTGATCCAGGAACGAGCTCCTGGGATGTGCATGAGAGCTCCTACACTATTCCTGCACGGACACCACTGCTATATAATAATTATCCAATTTGCTGGTAAAAACCATGCAAATGAGGTGAATTAGTGATCCAGGAAGCAGGCAGGCGTCTGTGCAGGAATAGTGTAACCCGCAGAAATGTATTCGGTTACTAACCGAATATATTTCTGCAAATTACAAAAGAGAGGCATGACAGCTCCAAAGAAAGCATGTATTCAATGTAATAGGCATGCCAACAGCCAAATATATGGCCATTAGCATGGGAAATAGTTGCAAAATTATAAAAAATAGCTTTTATTTTTTTGGGCCGATTTTGGCCGTTTAAGCATAGGGCAGTGGTGAACAAATGGGATCGGCCCGAAAATAAAAAAAAAATGTTGGAAATAAGCTTTTATACCCAAATCAGCATTTTGCCATGCTAGTCAATGGCATGCATAAGACAACAATACCAGAGAATAGTGGTTGCTAAGGGGGAAGGCTCAGTGAGTGTGGTAACTATGAATTAGCATTCTGTTTTATGCAAATGAGGGGACTGATAATGAATCACAGTATTTCTCTCAGTGTTAGCTTGCACCCAACTGTGTAGGTGCAGCAACACCATGGTATATGTATAAGAGGTAAATTACCTTATAAGGGGGAGTGTTATGCATGCTGTAAGCTTATTGGAGCTCTGTGGCCCGTGCACAGCTAAGGAAGGTGATGCTGTCTGAGGCTGCCTAGCAGTGTTTACATTGCCTAAGTGCATTGCTCACCGGGTTTTAAACAAAACAAAAATAGCAGCTCTTTTCACACCTGAGCACTGAATATGTTCTGTGTGCCTCATGGCTTAAACGGGAAGGGAAACCAGCAGTAGTAAGGCAATCAAGGAGAACCAGCATAGCTGGCAGGTGAAATGTATCAAAATCAGCCAATTACACAGGCAGCAGCCCAGTCCAGCACACTACTATAAACTATGCAAACACCTTTTACTTGGGTTTTTCCCACAAACTCTACACCACCGGTGTACACAGATGGGGAAATTTTACCTGAAAAAACTAACAAAATGTTAGGGGCTGCTGTTGCTCTCATACATAAATATGTGGAAGAAACTGAGTGTGGTGAGGATGTGAATGCTGATGACCAACCCACAGTGAGGAGGAGGAAGAGTGTACAGACCCAGGGTAACCTACCAGGGGTTACATGAGATGGAGATAGTGGACACTATAGGGTGGACAGGGGCATTCTACAGCACATTGTTGAGCTGTGCCAGCCACACTTCACACACAGAACCAACAGATGGGAAACCATCCCAGTGGATACCAAGGTATGTGTAGGCTTAAGAATACTAGCTACAGATTTCTTCCAAAGGCCAGCTGGGGATATCATGGGGCTCTCACAGGCATCAGCATCCAGGGTACTCCACCAGTTCCTGGATGCCATGTCAGCACATACCAGTGAGCACATATATTTCCTCAACACCCATGAGGCGTTGACCAGCAATATGTATCTTTTCCACCAAATAGCAAAATACCATGAGGTAGTGGGTGCTATATACTGCATGCACGTACATATCAAAGTACCATCTGGAGGGTGGAGAAGGGTCTACATAAACTGCAAGGGCTTCCACTCTATCAACTGCCAGGTCGTATGTGATGGCCAGGGCATTATCTTGAATGTGTGAGCTGGCAGCCCTGGAAGCTATCACAACTCCCACATCTGGCATATGACATAGCTCTACCAGACATTTGCCAGTGGGGACATCCCATCTGGCCACCTAGTGGGGGATGCTGGTTATGCACTGGATCAATGGCTGATGACACCCATCAGAAATGCACACACACCCGAACAAGAACTCCATAATGAGGCACACGCACAAGCCAGAATCATAATAGAGCATGTGTTTGGGTTGCTCAAATCATGGTTCTGCTGCTGAGACATATCCAGTGGAGCCTTGCAGAACTCTCCAGCTACATGTATACAAATGTTCATTGTATGTGCCATGCTACACAATATGATCCTGCAGAAACAGCTTAGCAGGAACAGCACGGGGCAAGACCACACAGCTCCCCCCCATTGCCAAGGCCATCACAGGCACAGAGGGACTAGTAGGAGGAACAACCTGAGCCTGCCCATGTAGGCAGAAGGAGGCATGCCCAGTGTGCCCAGGCTTTGCCAAAGAGGCAACGTGTAGCACAATACACTGACAATGTACAATATGCAGGGGTCGGTGTGTTAGGTTGTTGTGTGTTCAATATTGTCTGGAAGTAGTCAGCATGTAGGCATGGAGGGTTGTGTCTCGGTTGGCCTATGGCCAGTACTGTTGATGACAGGGCCATGTTCCGACAACTGCAGTGCCAACAACAATGCATCTCAACAATACCCATATCAGCAGTCATCCATACTCACTGTACAGATATCAATATCTGCCAACATCTGAAAGACGGACATGCCACAAATGTGGGCCCAGACATACACACAATACACAGGTAGAAGTACCCTAGACAAAGTACATAAAATGTACCTGTCATCTGCACACACCTTTGGAATTGTACATACAGTTTAGCAGCACATTAGTTGTCTGTGTAGTATGGAATAGTGATGTAGTCTGGCCAGTCACAGGCAGACCACAAAAGGCACAGTTATGATGTAATGAGAGACTTACTGCAAGAAGCTTCCATATCACACATGCACTCAGCTCACCCCACCATCAGCCACAGGTCATATACCTGCTGATGGGAATGAATACAGTATGACCCCCACTTCTGTATGGGAATACCCACAGAATGGAGCATGCTGAAGTGGTGTCCCATGCAGGTGTGTCCCTAGCTGTAAGCAGCACCCTGGCAGCATCCAGACCAATGGATTAATATGGACAGGAACTATTGCCATTAACACCTAGCACACTAACACCGTCACCCCAGGGGTATCCAGTGGCTTGCAGCCTGGGAATGTAGGAGTGACAGATTGCACTGGCCTTCTACAGATGGCCTGCATCACTACCAAATGCCCTACAGTCCTCTGTCAAAGGCCTGTGCCTCACCCTTACTGCCAGTGTATGTTATCGCATGGGGTCCCAACTAACAACATAACACAGTCCACAGAATACAAATGCAAGGCCATGTTGACAAATCCCAGTAGCATGCCCACCATGTCCTACTGCATTAACTGTGGAACAACCCCTAAATACCACTGGGATGAAGGGACAACTATAGGGATACTTCTCAGATATCGCTTGCATGATGTTAAGAAGAGGATAGAATAACAGAGTGGGGGGTGAAGAAGCATCGACATCATGGAGTGTGTGAAGTCTGAAACTCTGATGTGTGCCCATACTACCCCTGCCTGCAAACCCAGTAAAGGGTGGCTACAAACCTGCTTGTAAACCACAATGTGAAGGGGAACTGTCCAGATATATGAGCTCTGCCTCTGGGTAACCTGGGTGAATCTGTACATCTGAGAGGTATGGCCACAGCAGGATAGGGCCATTCTGTTACGTCAATATATGTAGAAGCAGGGGATCCTTAGCCACCACAGTACCAAGGTGCTGGACCATTTACACAGACCCTCCTCAGCACATGTCCAAACCAACGTAATTATGCCTTTCTGGCTTTGTCTCCAAACCTTTCAACCTGGGATGACCCTCTAATATACTTATTCCTAATCCTGTCCACCCTCGTCACATCCAGTGCAAATCTTAACATCTTTAACTCTGCAACATCCAGCTCTAACTCCTGTCTTTTTGTCAATGCCACTGTCTCCAACCCATATTACATAGCTGGTTTCACTTACCTCTTGTAGACCTTCCCTTTCACTCTTACTGGTACTCTTCTGTCACAAATCACTCCTGACACTCTTGTCCACCCACTCCATCCTGCTTGTACTCTCTTTTTCACCTCTCTTCCACACTCACCATTAGTCTGAACTATTGATCCCAAGTATTTAAACTCATCCACCTTCGCCACCTCTACTCCTTGTATCCTCGCCATTTCTCTATCCTCCATCATTCACACACATATATTCTGTCTTAGTTCTGCTGACCTTCATTCCTGTTCTCTCTACAGCATATCTCCATCTCTCCAGGGTTTCCTCCACCTGTTCCCTACTCTCACTACAGATCACAATGTCATCTGCAAACATCATAGTCCACGAGGACTCCTGTCTGATCTCGTCTGTCAACCTGTCCATCACCATTGCAAATAAGAAAGGGCTCAGAGCTGATCCTTGATGTAATCCCACCTCCATCTTAAATGCATCTGTCACTCCCACTTTCACCTCACAACTGTTACACTACCCTTGTACATATCCTACATCACTCTTAAAAAAATATATATATATGTATATATATATATATATATATATATATATATATATATATATATATACATACATATATATATATATATATATATATATACATATATTGTCTTTCTCATATCTGCGGAGTCGGGAGTACAGCATTATTATTTTTTTTTTTAATAAAAAAATTAAAACTTGGACAATATACCAACGGAAAAAAAGTCCAGGCGACCAGATCTTTTCCTTTGGTGTATTGTCGGATTTACAACGGGCACACTGGCCAATCACCATGCATGTTTTGGAATATTAATGGAGGGTCATTGTATAATTTCTAATATTGCACTGTCAAAGAATGACACTACTGTTTAATTAACTGCAATAATTATTCTATATCTTGTATTAGGGTGTACCAGTGGAACTTTTCTCCCTTGGCTTCTGCTGAAAAGGTGCTTTGCATACAACTGGACTCCCTGGTCAAGAAATGAAAATAAATAAATACATACATACATACATACATACATACAAGTATAGGTTATGTAGCCAAACCCATCTAGAGTTGTTGCTTCACTGTTATGGGTCTATATTTATGACAATGTACATTAAAGAACAAAACTGCTTAATATGGGCAGGTATGTACTAAAAAATTCTATGACATGTATTTTACAGTCTGTATCTTTTAAGAAGATAATCTGGAATGTGTTGCCTCAAGTTTCCATAGTGCACTCAGGCATACTCAGTAAACATGAGGAGATCATTACATTTATTGTGGGATTCCATGAAATGTTACATTGTATTATTCCAGGTTTTTTAGTAAATAAAGAGGAGCACAAAATCTGATAAGGTTATTTGTAACTGTTGTGAACTCTCAGAAACTGTTTGGTGTATACTCCCTAATGAAGCTCAGAGCTCATTTGGAATATGAAGAACACAAAACATTTTATGACTTTACAAAATTAAGTGTGTATCCTCTTTAATTACTATAAAACTGAAGTAATGAAGTACAAGTCTTTTTTTGTAAATACCTTCCATTTTGTGGTTTGTTATCTGAAATAAAGCATGGGAATAAAAAATAAACAGTCTGAAAAATAAGGAGGATAGATCAAAGGTGGCATAGCAAAATATTATGTGTGGTGAATGCACACAATAATAATTGCATTTAGTTATGCATACTGCTGCCATAACACAGTTCCTCAGATCATGGGAAAGTAATACTGCTGGGTTAAGTAGAACCTGGACGTGACTGAAGTGGAAAGGAGTAAGCACAGATGGCTAAACCAATCATTGGCTGCTGCCAAAATCTATAATTTTGTATTAAGAATATGTATCAGGACATATACAACATGTTGCTAATTAAATGTGCCTATCTATAACCGCATATAAAAAGAACAAGATATTTAGGACAGGTATACAGGGATATGATTGGGTCTCAAATTATAACCAAGTTGTAATGTGTCCAAGAGCCAATTTTGAGAAATTAGCCTCAGGAGATAAATCCAGACATCTATATACTGAGAAAACATTCCAAGCTGGGTTATGACTGAAGACCTCTGATCATGATACTTTAAACTAATAGTTAGATAAAAACATACAGAAGCCTTAATCATATTATAGCTTTGAAAGCTGTAACTTAACTATTGGCCAACAGAATGGCCACCACAGAGGAGTGACAGGAAGTGCAAACAGCATTAAAACATGTGAGCTTCTTCATTTAGCCTTTCAAAAAAGACTGATGAAGTGTTTATCAGATTTTTGACTTTATACATCCCACCACTGTTCTATGATGCCACTGACCCCTGTTTATTTTCTAACACAAGACCAGAGCTTAACAACAGTGCAGGCAGGTCTTAACAAAAGCTTATTAAGCACCTTTCTGATATAAAATAAGTACATAACAAGCCTGTCTTCCCTCAGTTTTACATCATAATCATAACACTCTATGTACAAAGTATCAATTTTACATCTAGTCAGGGATCAATACATTAATACATAAATATTCACATATAATGCAACTTATTTTCAGGTGTTTTGCAAAAAAGCATTGAAAGCAGTTTCATTAGGGAATATAGCAGTGAAATAGACCATACTGAAACAAATGTTTTTCTGAGAGTATTTATTCTGCTACTGATGTGATAAAATTGTAAGGCTACCAAGTCTTCAATGCACAGTCAAGCTTTCTGAATAAAACGTTTCTGTCCAGAAGGATACTGTTTTATCACTAGAAAATGATTGCCCTCTTTTGCTATCAGAGGTTAAGTCCAAAATGCTTGGTGCTGACAAGATCCAAACTGGAGGTAAACAGTCAGAACATTCAAATAAAGAAAAAACCTCCACAAGGATGCTTGCTGTTATAGGAAAGATCTTTATTAAAACAAATTAAAATCCAGAAGCCAGATAAAAGATGTTAGCGCTTTCGGGTGTTACCCTTCCTCAGACAAATTGTAATTATCCTAGGACCATATTTAAAACAAATCTAAACCAATCAAAATCAATAAAAAACCCGCCTATTTCTAAGGGCGGGTTTCATAGGTACAACATCATTAAGACCGGCCATTTATGAGCCATAAATTCAATGATCCACCTAGACTCAGCAAGTTCTGTTTGCAGTTTTATATCGCCCCCTCTCTTATTCAATGTGACATTAGCAATAGCCCTGAATGTAAAAGCATGTGTAGGAAAGTCACTGATATGCCTGAATAAGGCATTGTGAATATCACCATTTCTAATGGCTGATAAGTGTTGTAACAGTCTCACTTTGAACATGTTGTTAGTCTTGCCCACATAGAAACATGGGCAAGAACTACACTCAGCCATGTACACAACGTTCTTCGTCCTACAAGTTGCCCTAGCTTTCAATTCTAACGTCCTACCTGTGATGTGGTGCTTAAACACCGTATCTCTATTAATATGGGGACAAGCTTTACAAGCTCCACAAGGTGCACTACCTACTTGTTTAAAGAAGGCCCTTTGAGGCATGGTGTGTTCCCTACACAAGAGGTCTTTTAAACTTTTATTTTTCCTAAATCCAAAACAGGGCCAGACCTACAACATCTTTGACCTTATCATCACTGATGAGGACATTCCAGTTACTTTTGACTATGTTGGTGATATCATGTATATTGCTACTATAAGTAAAAGTCATTTTAAGGGGATTTCCTTCTGTCCTACCCACTTTCACCACCGATTTACTTGAATGTAGCCATGGTTTATATTCAGTGTTCCTTTTAGCCTTACTAATGGAGATGGTCCTGTCCACCATCTGTCCCTGGTATCCCCTATCATGCAGGAGGCTTTTTAACTTGTTAGTTTCCCCCTCAAAACTAGGTTCATCAGTGCAGATCCTTGATAGTCTGCTTACCTGTCCCTTGATGACTCCAGGGAAGGTATAGCGGGGATGCATGCTGTCAAAAGTTAACAGCGTGTTCTTCCAGCATTCTTTCCTAAACAAACCTGTGGAGAATCCAGTATCGGTTTGTGTAATAAGGACATCCAAAAAATCTATCCTGTCGAGAGGCTACCTTTGTGAACCTAAAAATGAAGTGGTGGAATTAAGATATTCCACAAAGCAATCCATTGACTCATCATCCCCTGTCCACAGGATAAAAACATCATCCACATAACGTCTGTACAGCCTTACAAGTGGCCACCATTGTGGATGATTGTAGATGTAATGATCCTCCCAATATGAGAGAACAAGGTTGGCATAGGTGTTAGCACAGGGTGTGCCCATCGCTACACCCTGTGCTTGTTGGTATAACTGGTCTGGGCCCAGAAAAACATTATGCTCAAGTACTAAACGTAGCAAGACGGTAATCAGTTCTATCTTAGAGTACTCAACCTCTTTTGTTTGTAAAATTTCAGCTATAGCTTTAATTCCATAATCATTATTAATGACCGTGAAAGGCTGGCCACATCCAGGGTCACCATAAGGTAAGAGTCATCATTGGCCCCTTTCTCTACCTCACCTAGTGCTCTCAAAAAGCCACCTGTATCTGATAAAATATTGTCAATGCCATCCACTACAGGTCGTAAAACAGTTTCCAACCAGATCGAGGCATTTTCCGTAACCCATTTTCTGCCAGATACTATGGGTCTAATGGGTGGGTCATTCAGGGACTTGTGTATTTTGGGAAGGCCCTTGAAAACAGGGTGCACCACCTCATCTGTCCTAAGGAAGTTGTATACAGCCTCAGTAACACCTCGCCTTTGTAAAAGTTGTTTCAGGCACAGATGAACCCTATCTATGATAAGCTTAACCTTGAGTGGATTGATGGATATGTAGGTCTCCCCATCGGACAGGAGAGATTTCAATTTATCAAGATAAAAGCTGGTGTCCATGACCACGGTGGCCCCCCCTTTATCTGCCATCTTAATAGTTATATTACTATTATTGCACAAATCATACAGAGCTTGTTTCTGTGTAGGGGTCAAATTATAGTATTTATGTGAAAAACCACTGTGAAAATATGCCATTAAATCTCTTTCACAGGCATTAATAAAAAGGCTCATAGAAGCAGTGAAAGTGGGAACAAAACACTGGGTTGTCTCAAAGTAGCCCTACTAAAATTGTTAGATCCAAACATACTGAGGGCTGCAGTCCTACAAAACATCATAACATCCATGATAACTTCATGAAAAACACTTTCTTTACTAGGCACAAAAGACAATCCCTTGTTCAGTACATGGAGTTCATGTGGACTTAAAACATAGCTAGATATATTATAGACAATATTATTAATGTCATTAGTCAGTCTAAGTACCTCTTCTTGTTCTGTGTGTCCCTGCTCTCGCTCCGAGAGCGTTTCCAAGGTCCCTTCTTTTTGACAGGAACGGGCAGGTTGTTCAGAAAATTTTGTTGTGAAAACATATCCTTAGGTCTAGCCCCTAGCCTCGACGCTGTTGCTGTTCCACTCCCCTGACTGACATCCTCATGGGCCCCACTATGAGAAAGGTGGTGGTCAGCTGCATCATGCGGTCTGGGTGAAGAACCATCCACCGAATGCATGGAGGCACTCGGTACATCAGGAGTCCCAGTGGAAGCGGCCGGAGGAGAAGGGACCGCCACTGTATCAGCTGCATCATGCGGTCTGGGTGAAGAACCATCCACTGAATGCATGGAGGCACTCAGTACATCAGGAGTCCCAATGGAAGCAGCCAGAGGAGAGGAGACCGCCACTGTGGGGGGAATCACGGCAGAGAATAGAGTATCAACGTCCGTTGGTAAGTCCTTCCTAGGACTCAGGCATCGCTGTAGTGTCGTGGTACAACAGGAAGAAGGCACGGCAGCAGAGCCATGGACGTCATCCTTCATCGACACGCCTCGCCTCGGGCTATGAAGTCGCTCTGATGACAAAGCCGTGGTGCTTGACCGCGGCGCTCTACTCTCGGAGCGAGAGCAGGGACACACAGAACAAGAAGAGGTACTTAGACTGACTAATGACATTAATAATATTGTCCATAATATATCTAGCTATGTTTTAAGTCCACATGAACTCCATGTACTGAACAAGGGATTGTCTTTTGTGCCTAGTAAAGAAAGTGTTTTTCATGAAGTTATCATGGATGTTATGATGTTTTGTAGGACTGCAGCCCTACGAAGTATGTTTGGATCTAACAATTTTAGTAGGGCTACTTTGAGACAACCCAGTGTTTTTGTTCCCACTTTCACTGCTTCTATGAGCCTTTTTATTAATGCCTGTGAAAGAGATTTAATGGCATATTTTCACAGTGGTTTTTCACATAAATACTATAATTTGACCCCTACACAGAAACAAGCTCTGTATGATTTGTGCAATAATAGTAATATAACTATTAAGATGGCAGATAAAGGGGGGGCCACCGTGGTCATGGACACCAGCTTTTATCTTGATAAATTGAAATCTCTCCTGTCCGATGGGGAGACCTACATATCCATCAATCCACTCAAGGTTAAGCTTATCATAGATAGGGTTCATCTGTGCCTGAAACAACTTTTACAAAGGGGAGTTGTTACTGAGGATTTATACAACTTCTTTAGGATAGATGACGTGGTGACCCCTGTTTTCAAGGGCCTTCCCAAAATACACAAGTCCCTGAATGACCCACCCATTAGACCCATAGTATCTGGCAGAAAATGGGTTACGGAAAATGCCTCGATCTGGTTGGAAACTGTTTTACGACCTGTAGTGGATGGCATTGACAATATTTTATCAGATACAGGTGGCTTTTTGAGAGCACTAGGTGAGGTAGAGAAAGGGGCCAATGATGACTCTTACCTTATGGTGACCCTGGATGTGGCCAGCCTTTTCACGGTCATTAATAATGATTATGGAATTAAAGCTATAGCTGAAATTTTACAAACAAAAGAGGTTGAGTACTCTAAGATAGAACTGATTACCGTCTTGCTACGCTTAGTACTTGAGCATAATGTTTTTCTGGGCCCAGACCAGTTATACCAACAAGCACAGGGTGTAGCGATGGGCACACCCTGTGCTAACACCTATGCCAACCTTGTTCTCTCATATTGGGAGGATCATTATCTACAATCATCCACAATGGTGGCCACTTGTAAGGCTGTACAGACGTTATGTGGATGATGTTTTATCCTGTGGACAGGGATGTTGAGTCAATGGATTGCTTTGTGGAATATCTTAATTCCACCACTTCATTTTTAGGTTCACAAAGGTAGTCTCTCGACAGGATAGATTTTTGATGTCCTTATTACACAAACCGATACTGGATTCTCCACAGGTTTGTTTAGGAAAGAATGCTGGAAGAACACGCTGTTAACTTTGACAGCATGCATCCCCGCTTATACCTTCCCTGGAGTCATCAAGGGACAGGTAAGCAGACTATCAAGGATCTGCACTGATGAACCTAGTTTTGAGGGGAAACTAACAAGTTAAAAAGCCTCCTGCATGATAGGGGATACCAGGGACAGATGGTGGACAGGACCATCTCCATTAGTAAGGCTAAAAGGAACACTGAATACAAACCATGGCTACATTCAAGTAAATCGGTGGTGAAAGTGGGTAGGACAGAAGGAAATCCTTAAAATGACTTTTACTTATAGTAGCAATATACATGATATCACCAACATAGTCAAAAGTAACTGGAATGTCCTCATCAGTGATGATAAGGTCAAAGATGTTGTAGGTCTGGCCCCTGTTTTGGATTTACGGAAAATAAAAGTTTAAAAGACCTCTTGTGTAGGGAACGCACCATGCCTCAAAGGGCCTTCTTTAAACAAGTAGGTAGTGCACCTTGTGGAGCTTGTAAAGCTTGTCCCCATATTAATAGAGATACGGTGTTTAAGCACCACATCACAGGTAGGACGTTAGAATTGAAAGCTAGGGCAACTTGTAGGATCTAAGAACGTTGTGTACATGGCTGAGTGTAGTTCTTGCCCATGTTTCTATGTGGGCAAGACTAACAACATGTTCAAAGTGAGACTGTTACAACACTTATCAGCCATTAGAAATGGTGATATTCACAATGCCTTATTCAGGCATATCAGTGACTTTCCTACACATGCTTTTACATTCAGGGCTATTGCTAATGTCACATTGAATAAGAGGGGGCGATATAAAACTGCAAACAGAACTTGTTGAGTCTAGGTGGATCATTGAATTTATGGCTCATAAATGGCCGGGTCTTAATGATGTTGTACCTATGAAACCCGCCCTTAGAAATAGGCGGGTTTTTTATTGATTTTGATTGGTTTAGATTTGTTTTAAATATGGTCCTAGGATAATTACAATTTGTCTGAGGAAGGGTAACACCCGAAAGCGCTAACATCTTTTATCTGGCTTCTGGATTTTAATTTGTTTTAATAAAGATCTTTCCTATAACAGCAAGCATCCTTGTGGAGGTTTTTTCTTTATTTGAATGCTATCAGAGGTTAATAGCCTTTTATCAGGATAACATTTCCATGTACTTTACTGGCCTAAGCTTCACAGTACAGTGAACAAAATCCCCATCATGACTTCTTAACATCACGAAAGCCAGGACTAAAACTCTTAATTGTATTACATTTCTGTGAAATATGTGTTCCCTCATAGTCACAGCTTGCTACAGGCTGATTTCCCACTAAGTCCTCACAGGTAAAAGATGTAATTATTGTGACTTTGTTAGTAGGTAGAGGCAACATATAGCTTACAAAATAAATCAAACCATAATACATTACTTCTAGAAAAAAATTTTTTTTGAGATGATAATAGTTGCAAAAATAAATATTGAGTAGATGATTTCAATCCACATGGAACACAATGCTGGAATTCTTATGCTGATTTTTCTGAGCTTTGTATCTAACCGCAACTCCTTCCATAGAGTAAAGGACTGTAGTTCAGAAAAGGAGAAACATTACCCTCAGGCAGCAGATGTTACTTGGAACAAAAGTTGGACCTTTATAACCTTTTTTATTTTTTTTAAATTAAAATGTAAAGTAAGTTGTTGGCTTTTTGTGCCATGCCAGATTATGTTTGTAGTCTGTGTCAGTGAAGACTGCTTGCAGCTGTCAGGAAATCTAGGGACCTGCTGCTTTCTTTGGCACTTTCTGGCATCAAGTACATTCATATCACAGCAAAGTCAGTTTTAATATCCTCAAAACTTCTCAAACACTCATAAACATCTGTTTTAATGCTGCTTTCTTCAAAACATAAACAGCTTTACCCCTACAAAAAATGAGTAAAAGAGCTAAGAATTTCATACAAATATGAAAAGATTGGGTCAGTGACACTAATCTGTTTTCCATTCTCTGCATCTTTTATATGAACACAGTGCAAAGAATATTAATTTGCCTGGCTTCAGTCATTACGAGTGCCTCACTGTCAGATTTGTCATGCACACATTTTTTAAAATGAAAGAATCAAAACAAATTCTCCTAAAACAAAGATAAAATGTTTGTTTGTTTACTGGTTGCAGCTGAAAACAATTAAAGGGGAAACATCTCTGAAAATATATGTGGCTATCCATGAGCTGATCATTGATTATAGGGAACGGTATACATTTATCTTGATGAGTTTGAACAACTTTGAGAAAGAAAATAAGGTTATACTTATACTGATACAAAATGAAGAAAGAGATGCAGCATTTATTTTCCCCATCAATACCATCCCTTATATGATTACTATATTTGAGCTAGTAGATACTGATCTCAGAACAGGCAGTTCGCTATTATGCTTTACCTCAGCACAAAACAGCAACTTGTCAGACATTTCAAAATCCCTTAATTTAATTGCACAAAGTTCATTTGCCATGAAACGTAGAATTTATTGTTATGAATGATGAATGCTAAAAATTCAAATTCACTTAGACAAAAAAAAATGTCTCTGAAGGGTATTTTATGGCCAGCATACAATATATTCACACAAACTCACATACACCAGTATGGGTCCCTATCACATAGTTGATTGAGTTTTCAGAAACTTGAGCATATGGAGTTCAAGTTTCTGAAAACTCAATCAACTATCAGGTATCCAATATAACTTGGTAGGCTAGGGTATGTTCCTTTGAACTGCTGTGCGGAAAAGCATTGCAAAGAGCACAGCTCTACACCTTGTGTTCTGTATGAATCAATACTCATGAACAGCATTCTGCAATTCTTACTTTCTCTTTGTGCTTTACTATTTCCTGACATGATTTGTGTATGTCCTCTAGGTGTGTCTTCTCAGCTAAATGGGAACTGCTATTCTGTCAATGCTGCTTATTAAACTTGATGGATAATTTATTTCTTCCTTAAAAAATAAGACTGCATACATTTCCTTGCTAATGCTTTTTTGCTTGTTTGTTTTTTTTGGTCAGGCAAGCTTCACATTGTATCTTTTTAAATAAAAGCATTCTTAAGTCAGTGTCACTACATCTTATGAATACTTCTTCATTTGCAATTTGTATCCATGTCATTGACAAAATAATTATTTTCCTTCTTCTGTCAGTCCCATTTGCATTCATGGCAAGCATGGCCTATGCAGCATAACTGCTGTGTCCAGGTCCCAACCTGGACTGTATTTAACTTTTACACCATACTTTTGTATATCATGTAACATCCTCTGCAGTTTCAGACGTAACATAGCAACGTATGTGGAATTATTCTCAGAAGCTCTGTATAACTATGCCAATGATTGCATAGAGGCTGCTGCACCTACCAGAAGTAAGCCCAACCCAACTCAAAAAAATAACCCCCACCCAGTGGAATCTATAATTAAACCAGATGTGCAACAAAAGTGAATAAAACTCATAGTTAAGATAAGGAAACGTAATACCAAAAAAAGATAAAAACTCTCTCATCAAACTGAGTAGACAACTAAGAGTAAAAATGAAGTCCAACAAAACAAATTTTGAGGTAAATATAGTGTCCCAGGCCAAGAACAACCATGAAGCCTTCTTTATCTATGTCCAAAACCTCAAAGGCAGCACACAACAGTGTGCTTAACTGTTGATAAATGGAGCCATGTTCCAGAAACCAGGAGATACATCAAATCTCCTGACTGACAAATTCATCTCCAACTTTACCCCCTCTCACCTCCAGCTTCCCACTGGAAACAGCAATAAACATAATCTCTCCAACTATCATCAGGTTTTAAATGATCTCTCTAAGGCCAAGAATACAGCTTTGATGGGCCCTGTAATACCCCAGGATGCCTCTAAACAGACAATAATGTTATTTATTTATTTATTTATTTATATTTGTTTACCGGGTAGTGTCCGACTTGGCTAGTAGCTCGTTTTCAGAGAAGACCTGGGGAGAAAAGCTCCAGTACAGTGACAATAGAATAAAAGCTAATAGTTATGTACATCAATAAATAATGCATTTTATACAGTCAGATAAACAATACAAGTAATGGAGTGAAAGAAAAAGAATACAGCTAATCAAGTTAAATGATAAATTTTGAGATAAATGACCTATCAGGGCCAGTGGTGTCACTATTCAGCCATAGCCATTGCACAGGCTTCATGCCATGCAAATGGAAGACTGCAACAGTCATCCCTCTGCACAAGGACAGACCATCAATGAATCCTGTGATCTACAGACACATTAGTTTGACTAGTCTCATATGAAAAGCCATAGAATTATGATTATCATAGACATGATTAATAATGACATGGGAAACCTTCAGACCCTGGTCCTAACCCAGTTTGGTTTTGTCAAAGGCAGATCATGCCTACTGAACCTGAGACATTCGGCAAGACAATGAATGAGGGTAAAATGGTGCATACAGCTTACTATGACCTAGTTAAGGCATTTGATTCAATACCCCACTCGGGTATTGTAAACAAACTCAAAGAATTAGGCAGAACCTCCTATGTAACTCACTAGATAGCTAGCTGGCTCACAGACAGGATGCAGGAAGTTAGGACTGTAGAGGCCACTTCTACAAAGAAACCATTCACCAGTGTTTGTCCCCAAGGGTTCTCCACAGGGTCTACTGGTCTTTGGCATCTATTTGTAGGAAGTTAAGGCCAGTGTCAAGTACCTTTGATTAGCAGTTTTGCAGATGATTGCAAGCTAGGAGCCTTCATAGAACCCCCCCCCCCCAGATACTAATATCTTACAGGAAGGTCTAACACAGACAAATAACTAATCTCAAAGCCATGGCTAGAAACTCAATATCAAGAAATATATAATAGTACATTTTGGGAATTCTGCCACCCAAAGAAACTATCTCATTGATAAAATACTCACTCCTAAAAGTAGATGTAGTAGTCAGGAACTTTGGGACTGATGTAGATAGCAACCTGGCTTTCGACCAGCATGTGTCTAAAGTTGTAAGAGAATCATTCTATGTTATTCAACTTATAAGTAAGGGTATGGCATCTAGGTGCAGGGAAGTCATTGTACCATTGTACTTAGTCATCGTAAGTCCCATTGTTGAGTATAATGCCCTTTTCTGTATGTGCCTGACCAGGCACATTTAACAAAAAAAACGTCCACAGAGGTTTCTTTGCAAAAGAAGACAGAGAATAAACACAATGTCCTATGCAGATCACCTTAAAGCAGAATCTCAGTACTCTGTTTCCTACAGACTGCTAACAGACAATTTACGCCTGGCATACAAGACATCCTTGGATCCCGCTTTGATGGAACTTTTGCATATTTGCAAAATAAACAGCATCAGCACTACTAGATCTAAGGATTTTAACTTAGCCTGTATCTTAAATGGGACATGTTGGACAGACAGTTATCTATCTCAGAGAGTTTCCATTCTCCAGAACTACCATCCATGTGAGGCACAGCCCTCCCCTAACCTTATTAAAGGACAACCTGAGCCAGTGTATGGGTAATCAGAAATTCACCCTGGGTTGACACCAAGGTATCTGATGAGCAAAGGCAGCCGTTATATCATGCCCTAACAAACATATAACCCTCAAAATAACGTCTAAGCACAATAACTCTAGTGATACATTTGGGTTGCATGGCTAGGCTTATAAAGGCCCCAGTTGTTGCTAGTCTAGCATACACTTATGAACTTATGAACATGTACAAAGTAAGGGTTTGTGGTTTGTTTCCATCATGACTTCTACAATATTGACATATTCATGGAATTTCTCACATACATGCATTATTGCTAATAGTTCTATTTGGGCATATATGTTTTATGCCTTTTATAAATGCTTCTGAGTCACATGCAGTCAGTCTATTATTTTGTACATAGCATCTATACAAACCTGAGTGGCATCTTTTTTGCAACAAAACTGATTTATTCATACATTTTAATGCCAAGGCATATATAAGCTACTTTCCTGATCATTTAATAATTTTCTTGTTCATAACATAATTCTGAGATATCTTTCGCTGACAATTTTATCACATGCAGTTATCTTAAGACATATTAAAAACAAATTGTCGAATATACATGCAGTATTTGCACAACTGCCCTGTCTTTCTTTATATCAGACTTCAGTTCATGTGACATTAAAATATGACTCGTATTCTGAGCATATCATAATTAGTTTGCATTCGCTGTTTATTTACCTTGAATTTATTCTGTCTTATCTTCTTTTTTCCCTATATCACTCTCTTTCCATGTCTTTCATGTGTTTGACCCTATACTGCTGCATTACCTTTCATTTTTGCAATAGCTTCAAAACACTTATGTTTGAGATTGTTCTTTTGAGTATTTATGGTACTGATGCAATACTAAAGAAAATGTTATGAAACATGGACATTCTCCTTGATATATTATCTGCACACAGTTTGAGACTTTCTTCTCTATCTTTATTTATTTTATTTTATTTATTTATTTCACATTTTTTTACTGGGAAAGTCTAACTGGGTCATAGAGAACCCATTTTCAGTGGAAGCCTGTGGAGAAAAGCTCCATGAGACAACAGTTTATGTGAGTAATATTACACAAATGATTAGAGAAGTGATACAGACATAAGTGTTCACTTAACATTAACCACAATATTCAATATAACAGTAGCACAAATATTACAAATGGTTACAGACATAGTATACATAAAATAGATGCAGAGTATTTTTCAATTAGAGTCTGTGCTATTCACAGTGTTATGTATATGTATAGGGGTAGTCATTAGGAAGATGTAAAGTAGATGAGAAGTTTGTTTTTGAGAGAAAGCTGGGGGTGTAAGAGTATCTGGGGGTGGAGGTGTATCTCCCAAAAAGACTGAATTGTACCTAGTACCAAAACATTAACCTTTACATTGTTGAAGTTACTTCCTCAGCTGTAAGCAATAGGTAATGTTCCTTTTATTATTTCTTCTATGAGACTTTGCTGTGTGGCTGTCATGCCTGTGGCCTATCAGCTTATTTCCATCTCTTGGGGGAAAAAAACAGGCATCCCAAGCTGAGAAAGAATCTTCTGTCCTAATTCATTCCCATTCAAGGGCCTTGTCAGCCCATTAATTCCTCTTGGAGAATTTTATTTTTATTTATTTTATTTATTTTACATTTGTTTACCGGGAAAGTCTGACTGGTCACAGGTCCTTTTTCAGCAGGGGCCAGGGGAGAGAAGCTCCAATTAATACATAAGGTTTACATAAAATCCTAAATCACATGAGAATAACATACAAAACACTACAATGCAATTATTACTTAAAATAAAATCAATATGAAATGCAATAGTTCATAGCATAGCACATAGAAAAAATTAAATAGAAATGCAATAGTACATGGAAAAAACAGAACAACAAGAGTACATGCTTTCATGTACTTTGTGCAATCAATTTAAAAGTAGAAATGGAGTACCATGGACTAGTGCAGGAGACTATAAAATAGGTAGTTTAAGGTAGAGAGGCTAGATTGTCTGTTCAATAGTAGATGTAATCAGTGGAGCCTTAGGGAATGGGATAATATATTGTAACAATGGATGTCTTCAACCCTCCTAATTGCTCCCCATAGACATGAAGCTCACTCACAATGGCTGACCATGCAGGGAATGCTTTGTTTGCTTTCACCCGCATTCTCCATGATGAAGCAGAACATGCTCCTGTTAGGAACACAAGCTTGTTCTGGCCTCTTCTGTGAATAATCATCTACCCACTGGATGGGATTTATAATATGATCAATCAGGCTGCTTTCGTCCCATATGATGGGGAAGCTGACACAATCCAGTCCAACCTATCCTTCACCACCTAGCATATCCAGACGCATGTTGCTTATCTAATAAGGCTATGTGGGTCAAACGGGTAGTTGCCTTTTAGTACAAATAGGTAATACTCTCTATTAGTTACTTTATTAAGATATTGCAAATCCACACAGATGTGAAGCTCATCCTTTTTTACAAAATTAACCATTCTATTTGTACAGTGTACTGACACTGATAGTTTCTTATTGATACCTAAGCTATCCATTTGTCTTGATTCTTGACCAGTTGCTCTGTTAAAAGCTACATATACATTACTTTAATTATTTATTACTGGCATAGCATCAGGAATCATTTACAGATGACATGAATCTACCTAACTTCCTAACTCTGTAAAAACATCAACATATTAATGGAATATATCACTGGTGTGGCTCTGCAAAGTATTTGAGATCTCTCTGTGGCTGTGTGACTTTTTCTGTAAGTCAGATATCTTTGTTTTCATGTTATAAATTTGTTTTGTTTAGTTTTTCCTAGTTTTTCAGAATCCAAGCAACCCAGAATATTATAACTATATTTATCAAGTGCTACAGTTGGAAACAAGTTTTTGTACTTACTTTTTTTTTTTATTTCCACAGCCTTTTATAGCTAGTATATTTAACTAAACCCTGAAAACATTGGAATGTTGACACAATTTGCTTTTCAGTGCCATTAGCAGTAAAACCTTTTATGACTATATCTCATGAGTGGGACTTTAGCCTCAGTATTAAGGAGTCAGGGCTCTATGATGACTTATGGGTTTAAACACTGGTAAGTGAACTTTTGAATTTTTGAATGACAGTGCACTGCAAGGCATCTTGGTGCATGGCACATCCTCTGCTTTGTATAAAGTTTTAGCTAAAGTTGCACAGTATACTTTCAGTGAAGTCAGACCCCATGAAATGAAATGCTAGCAGTACATTAAACATGATATAATGACATGAAGGGCAGCATATTAAACATATTTGTTGACAACATACATGGCATATAGTAATAGTAAGGAGAATAGCTGCTTATTGCAATATCCCAGATGAAACTTTACTGACATAATACTGCAGGTAAAGCTGGCAACAGGCAATCTGAGGCGCATCTGAATTCAGTATTACAAAGAAGAATTGTATACATTTTACATGAGTACTAATGTTATATTCGGTATTACAAAGAAGAATTGTATACATTTTACATGAGTACTAATGTTATATTCAGTATTACAAAGAAGAATTGTATACATTTTACATGAGTACTAATGTTATATTCAGTATTACAAAGAAGAATTGCATACATTTTACACGAGTACTAATGTTATGTTCAGTATTACAAAGAAGAATTGTATACATTTTACACGAGTACTAATGTTATGTTCAGTATTACAAAGAAGAATTGTATACATTTTACATGAGTACTAATGTTATGTTCAGTATTACAAAGAAGAATTGTATACATTTTACACGAGTACTAATGTTATATTCAGTATTACAAAGAATAATTGTATACATTTTACACGAGTACTAATGTTATATTCAGTATTACAAAGAAGAATTGCATACATTTTACACGAGTACTAATGTTATATTCAGTATTACAAAGAAGAATTGTATACATTTTACACGAGTACTAATGTTATATTCAGTATTACAAAGAAGAATTGTATACATTTTGCACGAGTACTAATGTTATATTCAGTATTACAAAGAAGAATTGTATACATTTTACATGAGTACTAATGTTATATTCAGTATTACAAAGAAGAATTGTATACATTTTACACGAGTACTAATGTTATATTCAGTATTACAAAGAAGAATTGTATACATTTTACATGAGTACTAATGTTATATTCAGTATTACAAAGAAGAATTGTATACATTTTACACGAGTACTAATGTTATATTCAGTATTACAAAGAAGAATTGTATACATTTTACATGAGTACTAATGTTATATTCAGTATTACAAAGAAGAATTGTATACATTTTACATGAGTACTAATGTTATATTCAGTATTACAAAGAAGAATTGTATAAATTTTACACGAGTACTAATGTTATATTCAGTATTACAAAGAAGAATTGTATACATTTTACATGAGTACTAATGTTATGAACATGTAATCTGTGGTGGTGCAGTGGTAGCGTTGTTGCCTCACAGCAAGAGGTTCTCCCATTCGATTCTTGGCTGGAGTGCGGGGAGTGCCTTCTGTGTGGACTCTGCATGTCCTCCCCACTGTTGGATGGGCACTCGAAAGACATGCATAAATGGGCGTGCCTTTGTTGAAGGTTGGACATTGAGCTGGCACCTCAGCATTCATAAAAATCTACTGCCAATCATTAGCAGACCGGAGTTCCGCTGTGGTGACCCCTAACCGGGAAAAGACAAACAACAACAACTAATGTTATGAACATCCAGATTTGACTATTAGCCCCAGGTCCAGTTGTTGAATGTCACTACAGCACAGATATATAGTGATACCTGGTCAAGCTGTTATTCAGCAGCTACCAAACTGGTACCTAAGAATACCTGCTATATACCTTCATTCTGCACATAAGTGATAGCTGTCATTAGTACCTTAATATTAATCTATTACTATAGCTGCACAAAAAAACTTACCTTGGCAATTCCATGCCCTAATGTGCTCTTGAAAATCACGCAGTAAGAAAGAAACAGAGGGATATTAGGACAGGCAATATAATGGACAGCAGTTTATTAAGAAGAAAAGGCAATGACTATAGCTGCACCATGTGACTCATTGCAGTTCAGCTGTTGTTCACTCTGTGTAGCTTCCCTTGTTTAGATATTGGATCTTGCAGTACTCCTGATCACCAGCAGTAGGCTGTCACAGCGGTGATGCACAATGGACAAACCAACCACACAATGGGCTGTCTGTATAGAAAAATAAATATATAAAATACATTCCTTAATGCAAAGGATAGATACCAGGTTGAAGAGTTTACAGAAAACTGATATAATAATGTTGTATGGTGAATTCCCACGGACAGATAAGAATCATTGTTCTTTAGAAGCACGAATGCACAGACATATATCTGTATAAAATCAGTAAGCTAAAATACTAGCAGATTTATACTTCTTTCACTTATTTCCCTTGTGCATAAAATAATTTTGTACTCTGTAGCTTCTATACCACAAAAGTAGAAGTCACAATGTGCATATAGATATGATGAGAGTTGGTAGGCAGTGTACAGTGACCGATTTACAGATGGACATTCAAACAAGAAAGATTAATTAATTAATTAATTAATTAATGTATTTATTTATTTTATTTTACATCTGTTTACCGGGAAAATCAGACTGGGTGATGACCCATTTTCAGCGGAGGGCCAGGAAGAAAAGCTTCACATAGAAAACATACAATATGAAAAATACATTGAACAGAAAAATACATTAAAAGTCAAGATTAACAATAGTTTTAAATTATTATATATAACAATAGTCAATAGAAATTGCACATATTTATATATATAAGCTGCTAAGAAAATAGGACAGGGTGTGTTTATTAATACAAGGATAAAACCCCTGACTTGATACGAACCTTGAAAACAAAGGATGAAGATAAAAAAATACCAACAAAGACACTATAGACTTGCAAAAATACTGATGGGCAGTTGAGAAGATGAGAGTACTTTTGAGTGTGTCTGAGTTTAGCATGACAAAATAAGCATTGACTGGGGTCATTGGGGGAAGGAAAAGATGGTAGGAAATTAGGTTTGGGGGTTGATTGCCTGGAGGAAAATAAGAAAGACATGGGAAAAAGGGTCTGAGAGTTAATTTTATGAGGAGAAATGAGAGCTGTGGTAGTAGGCCTCATTAGCCTGAACTACTAGAAGAGCAGTGCCATGACTTAGTGAGATGAATTTTGAGTATTTTTTTTTAACTGGTTTGGACTGAGGGTGGATATAATAGACGAGGGAAGTATGTTCCAGGCCTTAGCAACTTGAGATGAGTATAAAGCATCACCTGAAGTATTTGTGGATTTGGTAACATAAAGCAGTGGTTTATTTGATGAAAGAAGAGAGTAGTTGCTGGAGTAGGGGAGAATAATGTTGTTAAGCGCTGGCATTTTCTCAGGTTGGTAGAGTAATTTATGAGCCATGGTTAACTGCATATGTTAAGAGTTGGGGTAGCTCAAACCAGAAGAGTTCTGTTAAGGCATGGCAGTGATGAGTCCTATATGGAGAGTCAGTAGCAAATTTTACAATTTTAATGTTTAAAGAAGCCTAAAGAAATAGGAACAGTGCCAGAGACAACAGTATAAAGTGTTATTATCCATGCAATAAAGTAGGTCACTAACTGCCTATGCAGAAAGGTACTACAGTAAGAATCTTTATCTGGCATGACAAAGGACGGTACAAAGTTAAAGATAATCAACAATGATTTTGCTTCTTTGTGCTTGGCTTACATACCTGTGACTGCAAGACTTTGCTTCTAAAATCATCTGCACCTACAAAGCTGTTATAAGTGTATTTTTGCACTTGGTCTAACTGTTTCAGTGATATTTACCACTTCTGTTATGCATTTATTTATTTTTGTTAAATTTATCAGTTTTCAGCCTGCACATGTAAAAGAAACTGCATCTGTTTTGTTACTGTACTGGTCTTAGATTGGTTTAACAATATTCTGATATTTCCTAACCTTCTCTGATACTGCAAAACCTTTGCAAAGTTTTTGTGTACTGTGAACATTTCTCAGGGTTAGTGAACTTATTTCCAGCGATTCCTGATATTGCAGGAATTCTTACTTCTGTTGTAAAGCATTTGAGCTCAAAGCCAGTTTGTTTTATATTGGAAGGGTTCTTTTGCACTCTGGAGGGAGCAGATAGCTAAATTCAATCCATCTAATTGATCTAATGAATCTAGCTTTGTTTGTATGCTTGTTGTTTGTTTGCTTATTTCCCTGAAATGCTAATTCCACCTAAAATGCGGCTTTTCAGCGCTTCTGTGGATCCCTAGTGATATCTGCATTGCTTACTGTACTTATTTCCTTCTTTCACTTGAAAGAAAGTTACTGTTTGTCGTTTTTGCATTTAAGTCACCTGTAACACATTGCATTTAAGTTACCTGGCACTTGCTCACTAAAGCAATTATATGTCAGCACTAAAAAATTAAAAGCACTACACCCGCACAAACTCCCCTTGAGTACCTTGTTCCCCATTGGCCCTTTTTTTTCAATTATAAAGGAATTCCCAATACTATTCTAGCATGTCCAAAGGTCAGTTGTCAATCTCCTCTCTGGTCCAGCTGGTGAATCTGGGAATCTTGAGGCAATGTTACAACTGCCTCATGTACACAGATAACCCTCTCCTCCTCCCAACAAATTCCAACACATGTGAGAGATGCAACCAAATAGCCATACTGGAGGCTAAGCTCTCTCAACTCAGTACTGGCGACACCAGTCAGGAGGAGAAGGAAACCACACTCACTACAATTCCAGTCTCATATAGACCTACCACGACAGCAAACCAAACACATAAACACACAAAAACATACTCAGAGGCTCTAAATAAAAATCTGCCTAAGCAGCAGAGACCTCCAAAGCAGACACCCAAGCAACCACTACCCCAAAACAAAACACGTGCAATGCATAGCTCACAAAGCCAGTGTGCCGAACAGTCACAGCCCTTAAGGCTAAACAACACACCTGATACACTTGTAATAGGTGACTCTATCGTTAGGCACATTGACGTCCAGTTCACCAGGTTGAACAAGGAGAAGGTCACGGTGAGCTGCCTGTCGGGCGCTAGGATCCGCCACATAACACAAGCACTCAGGTCACTCCAAGGCAAGTACAAATATGACTCAGTCATTGTCCATGCTGGTGTGAATGATCTGAGACGTACCTCCCTGGACTACGTGAAAAGAGACATAGATGAGCTCTCTGAGCATGTAGCCCAGGCCAGTATGACCCTGACCTTGAGTAGCATCTTACCCTCACCAAGAATGATGCCACAATATGAAGACAAGATGATCAATTTCAACAATTGGCTTAAGTATTGGTGTCATTCAAAGGGGATCCAATGCCTGTCAGCCTGGGATGACATGCTCGACAAGCCACAATGCTTCGCTAGGGACGGCTTGCCCCTGTCACCCATGGGCTTTCGAATATTGGCAAAGGCTCTTGCTACCCCCATAGTGCCTTTTTTAGGCAAGGCTCAAAAGACAAACTCACCTCCATAGGTATCACAAGGGATAAGAAACTAAGAGTAATGCTACTCAACGCCAGAAGTCTAAACCTCAAGATGCACGCACTCGAAATTCTCCTTAGCATGGAGAACATCGATATCTGTGCAGTAACAAAAACCTGGTTCAAGGCTCCCGAGAGCACCCCAGCACTACCAGGTTATACCTCATACCATGCTTTTTGGCCCCAAAACTTGGAGTGAACCACAAAAGGAGGGGGAGTATCAATATTCGTCAAAGATACCCACACTTCCAGGTTGGTGGCACAGCACGAAGCATCAGAGACTATCCATGTGCAACTAACAGTGGGTAAAACTGCCTTCCAGTTTATAGCCTGCCACACACCACCCTCCCAAACCCAGGAACCCCACTCGGCCTTCCTGAGAACACTGGATAATATGAAGGTCTCTCCAAACACCATTATGTTGGCCGATTTCAACTACCCAAACATAGACTGGGAGCATTACTCTAGCTCCAACACCCTAGCCCAAAGGTTCCTAGAATTTATAAATTCAAATGCTATGGAACAACTTGTTACCACTCCCACAAGAGGGAAAAACATACTGGACCTGATCATCACCAACCTCTATGCTCCAGACCAGAAGTGTATCCCTCACTGGTAAGATCAGACCATAAACTAATCTCACTGGATATTCACATCCCGACTCCACCCCTTGCCCTGAAAACCGGAGTGAAAAACTTCTCTAAAGCAAATTTCACACTCCTCAAAACCATGGTGGAATCCTTCAAAGCCCCCGGGTCTGTGGAAAATACGGCCCAGACCTCAGAATCCTTTATAAACGCATTCTATGAACACCTTCAGGAATGCATGGATCATGCAATCCCAAATAAAACCAAGACCCAATCCTCCAAAGGCAGAGGTCCTGTCTGGTGGACCCCAGCCATAAACAAACTATACAATAGAAGGAGGAAGCTACTACATGATAGAGCAAAATCCCAAAAAGGGAAGGCATCTCTGATCAGTATTAGCAAAAAACTATGGGCACTCATAAAATCGTCTAAGGCCAGCTTCGAGAGAAAAATTGCACAGGGCACTAAGAATAATCACAAGGCTTTCTTTAGTTATGTTAGGAACCTGGGTGGGAATTCCCAGATATGCTCAGAATTAGTCCAAAATGACAAAAAATACACCGAACCCACAGACATTGCCAACATCCTAGCTGACAGGTTCAGCGTCTCCCACCAAAAGGGCAAATATCTATCCCAGCAGAGTGCTGTCCCCCTGACATCTCAGATGCTCAGGTAAGAGCTGCCCTCTCCAAAGCAAAAAACACAGCATCAATGGGACCAGATGGTGTCCCGGGCTGCATCCTACATGAACTCCAAGAAGAGCTAAACCCAAACATAAAACTACTGTTCAATCTCAGCCTTACTACAGGATATGTACCCAAAGAGTGGTGTACAGCAACAGTGGTCCCTCTCCACAAAGGTGGTGCCTCAACGAATCCTGGAAACTATCGCCCCATAAGCCTGACTAGCTTGGTCTGCAAAGCTATGGAAAGGATCATCATGGACCTCATAAATAAAGATATTGGGGACCTACAGACACTGGATCCTACCCAGTTCGGCTTTGTTAAGGGCAGATCCTGCCTCTTAAACCTGGTTGATTTCTTTGAAACAGTCACCAAGGCCATTGATGAGGGGAAGGTGGTCCACACAGCCTACCTGGACCTCGCAAAAGCCTTCGATACAATACCCCACTCAGGCATTATAGATAAGCTCACCAGCTTAAATATAAACCCCTATGTCACTAGATGGGTTGCAAACTGGCTCAAGGACAGAACCCACATGGTTAGAATTGCTGAAGCCATGTCAGACTCCAAACCAGTTACAAGTGGCATCCCACAAGGCTCATTCCTGGGACCTCTCTTGTTCGGTATTTATTTCTCGGAGGTACAGGTCAACACGGAAGGACTGTGGCTGACCAAGTTCGCAGATGACTGCAAACTGGGCGCCATAATCGACTCTCCAGCCGACACAAGCATCCTCCAAAAGGGCCTCATAGAAACAGACAACTGGTGCCAGAGCCATGGCCTCAAGCTAAATGCCAAAAAGTATATAGTCATCCCCTTTGGCAAAAACAAAGTGCCCACAAATTACCACATAGGTGGTAATCCATTAAGTACAGAAGACGTAATTAGGGACCTGGGGACCCAAGTTGATAGTAATCTCTCATTTGACAACCACGTGGCCAAAGTGGTTAGAAAAACATTTTATATAGCCCACCTAATCATGAAGGGATTCACATCTAGATCAGGGGAGGTCATCGTGCCTCTTTACTCATCCCTCATCAGGCCCATAATTGAGTACAATGCCCCTTTTGGGATGTACCTTACCAGACACCTGCAGCAACTGGAAAGACCACAAAAGTACCTCACCAAGAGGATCAAAGGGCTCAAACAGATGCCATATGCTGCCTGGTTAAAGAAACTCCAGCTCTTCTCAATGGCATACCGCCTGCTCAGAGGCGATCTGTGCCTGACGTATAAAGCCATGTCCAACCCGGAATTAATGGACATGCTGCACCACAGAAAATCCAAATCCCATCGAGCTATGCACTCAAGAGACTTGAACCTCAGTACTGAAATAAATATGACATGCTGGAGGGACAGATTCATAACCCAGAGGCTCCCTTCACTCTGGAATAAAATCCCAGTCCAGGTTAGGCAGAGTCCCTCATTGACTCTCTTCAAGAGGAATCTTGATGAGTGGATGGAAGATCGTAGGTTTACCCCGGGTATCACTTCTGTGTCACTGTTAGACAGAGGCACAGTATACTAATCTGGAAAAAGGGCATAGCAAAATTAATTTAATATGGGTGGCGAAAGCCAAACACACTCTGGCTAGGCTTATAAATGCCCTAGGGCAGATAGCCTAGTATGAACCTATGAACCTATGAACCTAAGGTGGGAACCACCAGCCAATAGCTTATTATGTTTTTATCTGATTGGCCTGAGACTTTACCCTTATTAAAGTCTTTCGCCCTGCTTGTGCAAACACAGTTCACCATTCTTGCATATAAACAAACCTCTCCATTTTAAAATCCTCAATAGGAAATGATCGCCATAGTCTCCCACTGTTCATAGCTTCTTGAAGAGCTGCCAGTTTGTGCAGAGGGTGGTACCACTGCAGGTCATCTATGAGTATACTACTAAACACTCTCACTTTGACCTTTAAGTGACTCTCCCTTATTCTTTCCCATCTAGAAATTGTGTGTACTTGCTTTACATAGCATAGACTACATTCAGACCTGCTTAATCTAGACTGTGTGGTATCAATGTGGTCTTAGAATAGCCATCTTACATTAAGAGGGCCTCCCTGCACCCTTGTGACAGAGGTGTGTAGCTCAAGACCCTTCTGAGTTGATGACTGCTGGAAGAAACATCAGTCTGGGGCTTTCCTACTGGTAGTTGTGTTAAAACTGTTTAAATTTGCCTGTATACAAGCCTCACTTTTGTATGGTTTTGTGGTCAGTTTACTGGAGCTGCTCAAAGTTTGGCAACTTTAGTCAGAGTTCTGTAGTGCATCTGCACTGAAATCCAAGGCATCCACTGGAAAAAAAATGAAAAATAAGTATATTTTAAGCCAGCACTACTTTGTTAGCTGTATTTAATTGAATTACTGCTTCATTTTTGTTGTTTGTAATTGTCTTTTACTCTGCACTTTGAAACTGTGTTTCATTGCCTTATATAGCATAGACTAGAGTCAGACTTGCTGTATCTATACTGTTTGGTATCACTGTGCACTTAAACCAGTCTTCTTACTATATATTAAGATGGTTTCCCTGCACCCTTGTGGCAGAAGTGTGTAACTCAGGACCCAACAGAATTGGGAATTTTGGCAAAAGGCTAAGTTTGGGGCTTTCCCATTGGTAGTCATGTTAAAACTATTTAAATTTGCCTGTATATAAGCCTTGCATTTGCACGGGTTTATGCTCAGTTTACCTGATCACTGTGCTTCCCCCTGCATCATGCCCTCCCTGGTTAGGTCAAACCGCAAATCAGTCTCGTTTGAAGTAACTACTGGAACTGACACCCTCACAGGAGCAAAAATTATAAAAAAAAGTTTCACCAAAGCTAACTACAGCCTACTAAGTGATGGTATAAAAAGCTTAATACCAGCTGTAATTGCAGACATCAATAATCACTAGGCAGAAGTGTACGCAAATGCCCTGCACAAGCACTTAAGTGACTGCATAGACTCTGTTGTACCTAACTGCATTAAAATGAGGTCTTCATGTAAAAACATAACACAGTGTTAGACTTCAAGTATAAGCAGATTGTATAACAACAGGAAAAAAACTGTTGTCTGAAAGGAAGAGGGATATAACTCTGCAGAGGAAGAGTTCCCTCCTAAGGCTAAACAAGAAAAATAGAAATCTTGTAAAGTCTTCTAAAGCAAATTATTTAACTAAAATCACATCCCTAGCCAAGGATAATCATAAGGCATTATTTAACTACATCTGAAATCTAAAAGGGAATGCCTAGCTATGTGACGAACTGGTTGTAGATGGTATCACTCATACTACACAGGAAGATGTCACCAACCTGCTAGCTGACAGATCCAGTGCAAGCTTCACCCCCCCATCCCCACCTACCATATCCCAAAGCATATCTGACGCCATCCCTCTGCCTAGTATCTCTACAGAACAGGTCATCTCTGCACTCGCCTAAATCAAAAACACGGCCTCAGTGGGACCAGATAATATGTCAGGCTATTTACTAAACAATCTAAAACAAGACTAGTGGACCCACCTGACATTCTCTTTAATCATAGCTTGAGAACTGTGTGTTCCTGCAGAATGGAGAATTGCAGCAGTAATCTTCCTGCACAAAGGGGAGGGGGGAGTTGGCCATCAACAGACCTTGTGAACTACAGACCCATCTGCAAAACCATGGAAGAAATTATCATGAACCTTATCAACAAGGACACAGGTGGCCTCCAAACTCTGGAACCAACCCAGTTTGAAGTTATTAAGGGTAGATCATGCTTATTAAACCTGGTAGACTTCTATGAGTATGTCACCAAACCCATGGGCAAAGATAAGACAGTGCACACAGCCTGTCTTGAACTTGCCAAGGCTTTTGACACAATTCACCATTCTGTTATTGTTGAGAAACTCTCCCAGATATGGATTGATCCTTACATTACTAGATGGGTAGCGAATTGGCTCACCTACAGAACACAGTCTGTCAAAATTGGTGACTCCACCTCTATCAGTAGACGAATCACTAATGGAGTACCACAGGGGAGAGTGCTGGACCCCTTACTGTTTAGCATCTATTTCTCAGAAGTCCAAGCCAAAGTAGACTGCTTTGGCTCACCACGTTCACTGATGATTGCAAACTGGGGACAATCACTGAGTTCCCCAAAGATGTCAACATATTACAAAAAGGGCTAACACAAACAAATGATTGCTGCCAAAGCTATGTTATAAAACTAAATGCAAAAAAAAATGCATTATTATTCCCATTTGCAAAATGGAATTTCCTACAAATTACAATATTGACAGCTCCTGTCTGAGCTCCAAACCACTGGCGTAAGACTTGGGAACAAAGGTTGATAGTAATCTGAACTTTGACCACCAAGATTCCACAGTGATAAGGAAAGCTTTCTATGTAGCATACCTCATAAGCAAGGGCATAGCATCCAGGTCAAGGAATTTTATACCTCCACTGTACTCAGCCCTCATCAGACCACTAATATAGTATAATGCACACTTTTGCATGTACCTCACCAGACACCTGCAGCAGTGATAGATCTCAATGGTTTCTCACTAAGAAAATGCAGGGACTCCAAACCATGACATATGTGGACAGGCTGAAAGTCCTGTCACTTTATTCTGTGTCTTATAGGCTATAGGCTACTGAGAGGTGATGTGTGCCTGGCCTATAGGGCAATCTCCAACCCTGCCCCAATGGAAATGCTGCACATCCACAAGTCAAATGGCTCAAGAGTGATTTGCTCTAGGGATCTCAACCTAGCTTGTTTGTGTCATTAACTGATCATGCTGGAGAGACAGATGCGTCTCCAAGAGACTACTGCTTCCCTGGAATAGACTCCCTATTCACATAAAATAGTGCTCCTCACTGACCCTATTCAAACACAGCCTTGATAGTTGGATGGGAGGCCACATATTCACCCCTGAGGTGGCACCCATGTCCTTCATGGACAAGGTTAGCCTAGCCAGTGTTGATCAAAGATGCACTCTGTTCATGAATTTGTTCTGCGAACTACCCCAAAAAGAACAAATGGGGATACTTGGGGTTAACATGGCTAGGCTTGTAAAGGTTCTAGAGCTGCTAGCCTAGTAATGTCCTATGAACCTATTACTTAATATACATGATGGTTAGATAAGTCAGGCTGCCCACTCAGATTGAAACTGACTGCATACACTTTTCTATAACACTATGCTCAATATAGGAGAAAGATTACTGAAGGAGTTTAATGAAGTAATGAATGCTACTCTTGTGGCAACTACCACTCGCATGTTCACACTTTTGCTCAAATTTGCCAAATGAGAGAAATTAGCTTGCTTGTTTTATGCCCAAACTGGTACATTTTATCTGTTTATGTATGTATGTATGTATGTGTTTATTTATTTATTTATCTATCTATCTATTTAATTATTTATTCATTTGTTGACTGAGTGAGTACACTAGTCCAATGATCCTTTCAGGTATGAACCGGGGCTAAAAACATTTACACTGACTTTATTTTAGGTTGGCAAACACTCACAATATTTATTGAGATAGGTACACCCAAATATATAAAGTGCACTGTAGTGAGGTGTATATACATACATATATATATATATATATATATATATATATATATATATATATATATATACATACATGCATATAAACAATAGCATATACTAGTTAGACTGGAATGTACAAAGCATTTTAGTAAGTAAGCATAAATAAATAAGTAAGTAGAATAATGCCACTGCTGATAGTGAGAAGCACTACCCATTCAAATGAGGTGCGTCAGGTAAAACATATTTATTTCGCCTGATAAGTGGGTAAGTTCAATGGGTCACCTGGGGCTTTGTGCTATTTGGACACCTCTTCAACAGCTTGTCCTGCTGAAAGAACAATATAAACTAACAAAACCAATAATGTTCCCCTGGTATCCTCGCTACTCACCTATTCTTAACAATGAACCCATTGTTTCTGAAAAATGTCTAATGTTCAGCCTTCAGTTAGAGTCATGTTCAACTCATTACCATCATCTGCATGTCCAGGGTGGGCAATAAGTTCAAAATTTTCTTTGTGTAAAGCTGTCATGAGCCATAATTCAAGCAGATGTAGGTGGCACCCTTATTGTTCCATTATAGCCAATATGCCTAGTCACACAAATTCAGCAGTCAGATTGCTACAGCATCCGGATTCAGATTTCTGCTAACTTGATTCATGCAGTGCACTCAGTTATAGAACACGAACACCGAAACCGTACCAGTCACAATGTGTTTAATGCTTGAAAATGCGAACAACTAAGCGCTTTCACCAGGAAGGTAATGGGAAGGGAAAACAGCAGTAGGAAGGTAATCTAGGAGAACTAGCATAGCAGGCAGGTGAAATGTATCATAATCAGCCAATTACACAGACAGCAGACCAGCCCAGCCCAGAACACTACCATAAACTAAGCAAACACCTTTCCCTCTGGTTTTCCCACATAGTCTACACCACCTGTGTATACAAGTGGGGGAATTTTAACAAACAAAAACAACAAAATGACAGGGGCTGCAATAGCTATCATATATCAACATGTGAAAGAGGATGAAGATGGTGAGGATGAGAATGCTGTTGAGCAGCCCACAGTGAGGAGATGAAGAAGAGTGTACAGACCCAGGGTAACCTACCAGGGGCTACATGAGCTGGAGATAGTGGAGCGCTACAGTGTGGACAGGGACCTCCTACAGCAAATTGTTGAGCTGTGCCGGCCACGCCTCACACACAGAACTAACAGAGGGGAACCCATCCCAGTGGATACCAACGTATGTGTAGGCCTACGAATACTAGATACAGGTACCTTCCAAAGGCCAACTGGAGATATAATGGGCATCTCACAGGCATCAGCATCCAGGGTACTCCACCAGTTCCTGGTTGCCATGTCAGCACATGCTGGTGACCACATATATTTCCTCAACACCCGTGAGGAGTTGGCTAGCAATATGCATCTCTTCCACGAAATAGCAGAATACCCTGAGGTAGTGGGTGCTATACACTGCACGCACATATGCATCAAAGCACCACCTGGTGAGCGGGGTAGGGTCTACATCAACCGCAAGGGCTTCCCCTCCATCAACTGCCGGGTCGTGTGCAATGCCCAGGGCATTATAAGGAATGTGTATGCTGGATGCCCTGGAAGCTGTCTCAGTTCTCACATCTGGCATCTGATGCAGCCATACCACAGATTTGCTAGTGGGGACATCCCTTATGGTCACCTAGTGGGAGATGCAGGTTACGCACTGGAGCCGAGGCTGATGACACCCATCAGTAATGCACACACACCCTTACAAGAACTCCATAATGAGGCACACGCACAGACTAGAGTTGTAATAGAGTTCGCGCTTGTGATGCTGAAGTCATGGTAATGCAGTACTCCCTAGCTACATGTACTCAAGTTGTCATCGTATGTGCCATGCTACACAATATGATCCTGCAAAAACAGCTGCAGCAGGGACAGAATGGGGCTGGGCCAAACAGCCCCCCCACCATTGCCAGGGCCTGTACAGGCACAGAGGGACTCGAAGGAGGAACAACCTGAACCTACCCCAGGAGGGAGAAGGAGGCATGCCCATTATGCAATGGCCTTGCAAAGAGGCAATGTATAGCACATACACTGACACAGGAGGAACCCAGGGAATGACACCACTCTCTGACTCATACAGTAAAAGGGATGCCAAACATGACACTACCTGTGCTCAACCATGTATAGGGAGTGTACTATGTGCATCCAACATAGGCATTCCTCCAGCACCATCCTCAATACTGGCACACTCACAAGGTAAGTCACTCTCCTTACCAATTGTGAATGGAGTAGTGTACGTTGTTACTTGTATTTATAGTATGAATGTGAGCATGCAAGGGAATTGGGTGGCTGAATGGGATGCCAGCAGATAGTAAACACCTATAGTGGCACATGAGATCTGCAACAAATACTGGTGTCACCATAGTAGTACTACACATGGTGACAAAACCCACTGCAGGAAATGTGGTGGGCCACATGTGTGTCCATATGACTCACACATGCCAGTCAGGGAGGTTCACATACCCAACAACAGTCTCAGCCAGCAGGACAGGTGTAGACGAACACAAACAAAGGCTGTGCTAAGGTCTCTGAATGATGGCTATGGGTAACCATCTCCCAGGCCTACACAGATAGGCTACAGCACATCAGGCAGTGGTATGTTCGTTATAAAGGGCAAGAAGTCAGAAACTGATATGTAGGTCAATCAAACCTAAGAGCTGTAGTACACTGATATGCCTCTAGTCAGCATGATAGGTTAGACTATAGGATGACATGGAGTACCTGACATACCAGTACAGTCATAGCAAATGTGTACAAGTGTCAGGTGTGCCCCTCAATCCTCTGTAGAAATGTAGAAACAGTCAGGTGTGCCCCCCCAATACTATATAGAAATGTAGTAACAGTCAGGTGTGCCCCCCAATCCTATGTAGAAATGTAGTAACAGTCAGGTGTGCTGCCCCCAGTTCTGTGTAGAAATGTAGAAACAGTCAGGTGTGCCCACCCAATCTGATGTACACATGTTGTAACACTCAGTTTGCCCCCCAAATCCTATGTAGAAATGTATTAACAGTCGGGTGTGCCCCCCTCCAATCCAAGGTAGACATGTAGTAACATGTATGCGTAGGTATAATACCAGTGGAGCACAGATGACCTGAGGTGGCCAAGGTAGCAGGATAGATTGTAGCATGTGTACAATATGCAGGTATGCATGTGCTAGGTTGGTGTGTATTTCATATTGTGTGAGAGTGGTCATTATGTATGCATGTTGAGGTTTGACCTGATGGCCACTGTCCACTACTGCCAATGGCAGGGCCAAGTCTTTACAACTGCAGTGCCAAAGACAATTCCTCCCAATATAATACATGTTAGCAGTGAGCCATTGTAAATGTATGGTGGTAATATGTGTCACCATCTGAAAGATGGACATGGCATGACTGTTGGGCTAGATATACAAGCAGTACACAGGGAAAAGTACCCGAGACATACAGTATATAATGTGTAACCATGAAATGGACACACCCTTTGAATTGTACATACAGGTATGCATCACATTATTTGGGCTTGTAGTAGGGAATATCGATGTCGTCTGACCGAACACTTGCAGATCACAAAGGTGATAGGACTGATGTATTGGGAAATGGCTCATGTCCCTGCACAAGCCAGCATAACTGGAATTTCCCATGCATATCAGTGAGTCAGATGCAAGTAGTGTCCATAGCACGCATGCACCCAGCTCACCCAAACACCACCCACAGATACCTCTCTGGTCTTATCCCTGTTGTTGGGAATGGGTACAATATGACCACCACCTGTGTATGGCAATAGTGAAAGAATGCAGCATGCAGTGCAGGTGTCCCATGCAGGTGTGTCCCTAGCTGTAAGCAGCACTCTGCCAGCATCCACACCACCTGATCAATACTGATAGAAGGTATTGACATGAACACCTAGCACACCTACCGTGTCACCCCAGGGAATATACATTATGGCAGTCTGGGACTGTAGGACTGACAGAATGCAATGGCCTGCTGCAGCTGGCCTGCATCTCCATCAAATGGCTTACAGGCCTCTGTGAAAGGCCTGTGTCTCACCTGTACTGCCAATGTATGTTATGTCATGGACACCCAAATAACATAACACACTCCACATACGCAATATGCAAGGCCATGTGGACAAACCACAGTAACATGTCCAACGTGTCCCACTGCATGAACTGTGGACCAGCACCAAAACACTGCTGTGATGAGGTGATAACTATAGGGAAAGTATCAGAGAATGTATGCATAATGTATGGAAGAGGATAAAATAATAGAGGGGGGGTGGGAGCCTGGGCAGCATGTGATGATTAAGGTCCGACACACAGCCATATGCACATACTATCCCTGGCTGCAAACACAAAAATGGGTGGCTACAAACCTGCCTGTACACCACAATAGGGGTAATGTCCTGACTTATGACCCCTGCCTCTGGGTAACCTGTCTGAATCTGTACAGCTGTGAGGTATTGCCACAGCAAGATAAGGCCATACTGTCATGTAGATGAATGTACAAGTATGGGATCCTCTGCCAGCACTGTACCAAGGTGCTGAACTGAATATTCAGACCCAGCAGTAAGTGTCTGCAGCTCCCCCTCCAGAATGGCATAACTTTCCATCAATATGTTGGCGTTTGACCACAATAGTAGACACAGCTGCATTCACCCTGTGTTCCCCAGGACATCACTGTGACCAAAACTGTCCACCTGACAGTACTTGAGGAAAGAAAACATCACAGTGTATAACAGTACACATGTCTGAATATCTCTGCTAACACCAGTACCATGTAGCAGAAGCAGCATAGACAAAATCACCTACAGTACACACTATCCCTTGCAAAGTATGACCCCATATAGCCAACTGATCTACAGATAACCTGCAGAAACAGTTTGCTACCTATAGGTGTAACACCCTAAGGTCTGCACTGGAGTGCAAACTTCCTGGAATGGATCCACACATTCAGTACAGAAGGTCATACTGGGCATGCTCACAAAGGCAATGTCAGACAACAACATACTGAAAAGTCATACTGGGCATGCTCACACACTTAAACAAATGAAGCCCATGACTGCCAACAACAGTGGACCATACATATCTGACAGTTGCAGATGTTTGTGCATACACTCCTCAGTATGCACCAGTCATGCTTTGCATGCACTTTGGATAGGAATACACACATATTTCCAAGGACAACACACTATAATATGGCAACGATACACATACATAGATGTGTGGAAGAGAGTGACAGTGACTAAGAGCCTTCCATCCTGAGGCCTGTCCCACACACAGCCAAATGGCTACAACCACATGATGTGTAAATGTCACTCACTGTAGACATTAGCCACTAGCATCTCTCAGCATTACAAACCCTGTGGTGCAAGTGCTAGCTAGCTCTGCAACATGACTGAATAAGGCAGTAGTCATCTAGCAGTTGTATACATGTACCTGTGGAATATAAACCTGCGTGTGCCTGAATGTGGTGTGTCTACCTCTAGATGAATGGGTTATGGCCTATGCACACACAGTGCCCTCCCCATAGCCCTACTGTGACAAGGCTGCTGATGTCATTCACTTTGAAATACACCTCTGGGAAAAAAGTAGCCCAGTAATCTCCATGGCACATTCTATGACTGTGTAATGCTGTAGTGTGATAAACTTGTTAAGCAGGAGTACTAATCCCCGACATGGCAACTGTGTGTGTGTTTGTGTGTGACTGCGTAGGGATCAATGCTTTTTAGGCTAGTCACACTCACTGCAATTCAAATGCCCTACTTTGGCAAGGCTGCTGATGTCATTCACTTTGAAATACACCTTTAGGAAAAGAGTAGCCCAGCAATCTCTGTAGCACATCCTATAACTGCATAATGCTATAGTGTGACAAACTAGTTAGGGAGGAGTTCTAATCCCAGACATGGTAACTGTGTGTGTCTGTGTCTGTGTAGAGAGCAATGCTTTTTAGGGTAGTCACACTCACTACAATTCAAATGCCCTACTTTGGCAAGGCTGCTGATGTAATTCACTTTGAAATACACCTTTGGGAAAGGAGTATCCCAGTAATCTCTGTGGCACTTCCTATAATGCTGTAGTGTGGTACACCAGTTAGGTAGGAATTCTAATCCCAGATATGGCAACTGTGTCTGTGTAGGGATCAATGCTTTTTAGGCTAGTCACACTCACTACAATTCAAATGCCCTACTTTGGCAAGGCTGCTGATGTCATTCACTTTGAAATATACCTTTGGGAAAGCAATAGCCTAGTAATCTCTGTGGTGCATCCTAAAACTACGTAATGATGTAGTGTGATAAACTAGTTAGACAGGAGTTCTAATCCCAGACATGGCAACTGTCTGCATAGGAAGCAATGCTTTTTAGGCTAGTCACACTCACTACAATTCAAATGCCCTACTTTGCCAAGGCTGCTGATGCCATTGACTGTTAAATACACCTTTGGGAAAGAAGTAGCCCAGGAATCAATGTAGCACATCCTATAACTGCATAATGCTGTAGTATAATAAACAAGTAAGGTAGGAATTCTAATCCCAGACATGGCAACTGTGTCTGTGTAGGGAGCAATGCTTTTTAGGCTAGTCACACTCACTACAATTCAAATGCCCTACTTTGGCAAAGCTGCCAATGTCATTCACTTTGAAATATACCTATGGGAAAACAATAGCCTAGTAATCTCTGTGGTGCATCCTAAAACTACGTAATGCTGTAGTGTGATAAACTAGTTAGACAGGAGTTCTAATCCCAGACATATCAACTGTCTGCGTAGGAAGCAATGTTTTTAGGCTAGTGACACTCACTACAATTCAAATGCCCTACTTTGGCAAGCCTGCTGATGTCATTCACAGTGAAATACACCTTTGGGAAAAGAGTAGCCCAGTAATCTCCATGGTGCATCCTATAACAGCGTAATGCTGTAGTGTGATATAGTACTTTGGTAGGGGTTCTATTCCCACACAAAGAAAGTGTGGATGTTTGTGTGTGTGTGTTCCTTTGTCTATGTAAGGTGCAATGCTTCTGGGGCCATACACAGTCACTACAACCTCAATTGACCTTCTTTGGCAAGCCTGCTGATGTCATTCCCAGTGAAATACACATTTGGGGAAGAGGTACTCTAATAATTTCTGTGGCACATCCTATAACTGTGTAATGTTGTAGTGTAATAAACTAGTTAGGTAGGAGTTCTCATCCCTGATAGACAAGTGTGTGTGTCTGTGTGTGTCATTTGCATCCTGTGTGGAGGTGGCTGTAAGTGTGTATCAATTGAATTCATTGTGGAGTGGGTTTGGAAATTTCTTATATGGTGGCCCTATTATATGTCATAATGTTCACCTTACAAGGATAACAGATGTGAAATAGGTGAGAGGCTGGGTGCCAATCCATACCCCTACATGTGACATCAAGGCCTGGTAAACAAAGTTAGCAACCCTTGTATTACCGAGAGAACACTCTCTCAACCCATGTCTCATACACAAACACACTTGCCTAGGCAACAACCGCTATGTTTTTAGTACCCTGCATATTCCCCACAGATAGTAACCATGGTGTGATTGCAGTGGGCTATAGAGGGCATGGAACCCTGTCCATCAGTACAATAGCCATGTACATGCAGACAGTGTGCCTTCCCTATGTTCACCACTGGATGACTGCAACACCTGTGGTACCATCAAATGTGACCCACAAAGGACATACCATGCCTTAAACACATGCCCTGTATGGACAGATGCCACTGACACCAGGGAATACCTGTATCATGCTATCAATGTAGGTGCAGGGGCCATCCTGCTGTCCATTGCCAGTTCCCTCCACATGAGGCCAGGACTGCCATATCTGCTGATGACAGTCTGTATACACAACATGGTTCAGACACCCCAGGTGCAGTTCCACATGTCACTGTACATGCATGTGGGATGTATGCACATCCCAGACAGCATCCATGTCATGGAATAAAGAACACATACATGGCAAGCATTGTACAGCAATGGCCACACAATATAGTTATCCAGGTGACTGGATGGTGAATACAATACCCACCTGTGTGGGCCAATCCAGACACTACATGACTGAGCCACACTGCAGACCATTGTCATGTGGCCTGATGCCAAGGTATACCCTTCACCTAACCTTGTATAGCCTTCTGGCACAGTCAACCACTACACACCTGTGAAGCAATGCATGCATGCATGTTAGTACTGGCACCCTGTGTCTGTGTGTGTGGTGTATGATGCTTTTGACTGCATTCACACTCACAACTCCCATTGGCATACAGAAGCATGCTGTCTGATGTCAGACACCTTCACATACCCTTTTCTCATATATCCTCCAGATAACCCCTGTGGTGCATGTGATACCTGCACATTACTGTATTGTGGCAAACTAACTAGATAGGAAGTATATTCCTGACCCTGCCAAGTGTGTCAATCTGTGTGAGTCCCTGAGAGAGCATGGCTGTGTTGACTCTGACACCTGTTCATGTGGACAAGCATGTGTACTACACCTACCGTATTGCTACCATATCACTGTTGCAGATGTCACTCACCATCGCATATACGTTTGATCAGCACATCAACATGTAGGCTGTGTGGTGCATGCAATAACTGCCTAGACATGTGATAGCAATACGTAGTCAGTCAGGGTTTTGAAACCCTGTACTGGTAGGCATGTGACACAAGCATGCTTAGGTTTTACTCTCCCACCCCCTCCCTGACTTACTGTGTCTCTGTCTGTCTCTCTCACTCTCTCTCTCATCAATTTGGAAAACTATACCTGCTTTGCTTAGGCAGCAACTTGTGTTTTGTAAATGATGTTCATGATCAGCTGATGGCCTCTGCATGAATTGCAGCCCTCATTTAGCTGACTGCATGTGGAACAGCTCTGGTAATTTTCCCATAGCCAATTGCATGGCAACACACTCCAATATCTAGGAACATCATGTTGGTGCTGGGCCTTTTCATTCACTGTGAGCAGGGCCTAGATCTGGTGTTTGGCAAACAGCATCACAGATGGATTTGGGATTTATCTCTAACAACATACACTGTGGAAACAGGCCAACACACAGAAGGGGGATGTGCCTGACATGACTACAGAATGTAAGTGTTGCTATTTTGCATTTGGAGTAATGTTTGGTTTCACAGGGTGTGTGTGGATATGGCTGGTCTGCATGTTTTAATACCTGTCATGACAGTGCTATATTGTTGAGGAAACCCCCATCTATAGGGTCATCTGTAGACAGGGCAGTGTGTGGTGCCTTTTGTTTCTTGTGTTACTCACAGAACACCTTTCTGAGAACTGCAGAAGCATAGAGTGAGGACTGCAGTCAATACATGGTGACAGCCATGAGAGTTACTAACTTCATATCCCTCATAGGACATATGTCACAACAAACCCTCTTACAGCAGTAAATGTATGCAGTTATCACAGTAACATGTCAATATTGTCCCTGTGTACTTAAGGTGATGGTCGACAGTGTGTGTATTGTGAATATGTACCTTGGCCTGTGTACAGACTGTGGTAGATGTCATTGTTCTTGGTCCTGTTCTATCTGATGTTACATGCTGCTCCAGTGTATGGTTCCCTATCGGCTTACATGTTTGGATGGCCAAACACACACATGTCCCATACCACAGACAAGCATCGGACAACACTGTGTAGTGGCCCACTATATGTAGGGTTAGTATGTGAGTGGCACATATGAGGATGGTGTTGCTCACATAGTCCATATACTGTAATATTAAGCTAGCTTACCATATGTGGCTGTGGCTGTGCTCACTTTGGTTGTGAGTATGCACTTTCATATGGGTGTCTGTTACTCTGTGCTGTGACATGCCTGTAGATCCTGCTATATTTGCAGGTACATGTGTATTCCCCCATAAGAAATGTAGGCCAGTGTTGTGGCAGTCTGCCTGTAGTTTGCACAGTGCTCTGTTACATGCCTAGCAGCTTAGTGTACTTACCCAGTGTGATGTTATGTCCAGATATTTGCCAGATGTACTGCTGCCAGGCCACCATAACTGTTGTGTATTTCTGACAAAGCAGTGGGATGCTGTACAGATGTATGTCACTAACTAGTGGGTAGTATGTGGCCATGTGACCTCTGCACCAGTGGTTATTATGTGTCAGGACAGACAGAAGTGTGTTGATGCATAACTTATGTGGGCATATCTATTCCAGTATTTACATGATATACCCATCTGCATGGCTGTTAACATCCACATTGTCAGGATTGGTTCACATGTCTTGCACTAAGGGGTTCTGTGTATACCTCTGGATTGACCAGAGTGTGTCAGACTGTCCACATTTATTGGCCATATCTCTGCTGTAGTCCACAGGATCATTACTGTGCTAGCAGTGGTACTGTACTATGATGTACTTAGGATGTCTGTCAGTAGTCAATGGTGCACATGTTAAAAGCAGATGTGACCTTCCACACACAGCATGTCTGTTAAGACAACCCCTATTACAGTAGCAACAGTCTACACATATACCTGCAATACATACCTGACATCCCCTTGCACTAAGAGGTTGGGACTACTGGGGCTGAGATATGACTCCACTCCATGTTCTGGACATATGGTGAACATATATGTACATATAATTATCCATATATCTATAAAGATATATACACATATACATGTTTTATATATATATATATATATATATATATATATATATATATATATATATATATACATATAAACACTCAAATATATACATATACACAGCAATATATATCTACACATATGCAGATATAGCTACATATGAACATATACTTATGGATATCTACATATATATTGACAGTAATAGGTATATCAGAATAGATATGTATGCACATATAGTTACAGATGTCTACATATATATCTATATAAATAGGCATATCTGTACACATAGGGTGTGCATACATATATAGCTATACATAAATATATCTATATATACATACTATCTCTCTCTCTCTCTCTCTCTATATATATATATATATATATATATATATATATATATATATATATATATATAAAGAGATCTACACATGACCATATTTTTGATGCACTATACAGATGTGTCTACAGACATATGTATGAATATACATGTGTATGTTCATGTAGACATATATCAACATATGTATATGTACATATCCATATTCCTGTCATGTATAAACATCACGGTTGTGTATACCTTCCCAGATGTATCTCACTGTATGCATCTGATATGTGTACATTATGATTAAACAACATATGTGATGCAGCAGTTATATTAATAACAAACACTACACAATTGTGGAAGTAAAGACAATTGTTCAATACTAATCAACATGTGTATTGACAGATATATTGGTAAAACAACAGCTGTCTTCACATTGGTCAAGGTGTAGTGGTTAAGTGTTGTGACTATAGTGTACAAGGTCCTGGGTTCAAGGGCTGTTCATTTTGTTGATGGGCAGAACAAGGGCTTTCGGATACAGAGTGATTAAGGCAGTTTTTAGCAGCTTTAAGCATGTTTGCACAGGTTTGTGCGAATCTAAGTGGTGTTAAGCTACGGGTAAACGTACAGTCACTTACACAGTGTAGGCTTCACTTACCAGTGTGCAAATCAGTTTAGCTTTTATATTGGAGCAATGTTGATACCTGCTAAGCATGGTTTAGTCCTGCTAACCAGTTCACACCACCCAGTCCAGTGACATAGCAGGATAATGACATCTGTAATAAGTGTATGTAATGCCATGTACAATACATGCACCTATGTGCTGTCATTACAGTAGCAAGGGGTGTGAGTGTCATGTCTGGAACACACAAGTATATGAGGCCTGTACAGCACTGTTATTCATGTGAATGTGTTACATACAGGGGTAGTAGCCCAGGGTGCGTGCTGTCACACTGGCATGTAGTGTATCATGGCTGTACTACTGTTGACAGTGCTTTCCCAGGCAAGAGTAGAGTGTTAAATGTAGTACTGACAGGCACACCTGCAGGCATATCTGGATTCTGAGGCCTCCCTGTTGTATCCCCTGTGTGTGAGCTGTATCACAGTATATATCCCCTACTTGATAATAATCTGACATGTGGAATGTAACTGCAGACTACTGTCTGTACAGCATGAGGGCTTCCAACTTGTAGTTATGGCATTCGTTTTGTTGTCAAACATCTATCTGTCAACACATTCATCCTACTGCATAGCTACTTGCCAAGCTGATGACAGTCAGTTCCTGTACAGATGTGCAGATGGCAGGTATCCAGCTGGGATATGTACAGGCAACCTATGCTTGATGACACTGACCTGTCTGCCCAGCTGTGTAAGAACTGGCACATATAGGAGACAACACCATGTACCCACCACATGTCACGGGTACCTCCACTACACTACCACAGGCAACAGAACATGCTTGGGTGCAGGTCTCCATTACAGACACTAACCATGTGTTGTTATACATGTTGCATACATGTCAACTTGATCACCTCAGTGGTCATGTGTAGGAGGCACCCAGAGGATTGGCTGATGCATGTCACTCTCACCCTGAGGTTCACCACAATGGTGTCTGTCGATAGATTGCCTGCTGCCACATGGCAGATGGCAGGATACGACTGTGCACACATCCTCTCCACAACCCATCTCTCCATGGACAATAGCTAGGTACACAACTATGACCACCTGCAGCGATGCACCCCAGTACTGACACATGTGTACATGAGCATTACTGAGTATAACAGTGTCTGTGTGTTAGCACATCTGTACTTGGTAATTCTATGAGGGCCTCCACAACCACCACAACACCCATTGCCATAGTCAGTTGTGGCTGCTGCTGTATGGAACATTACATGTACCCTGTTACTCTCCTCTCCCTAACAGCTACACGAGCCTTGCAGTACCAGCACAACAGTGTTGTACAAATGGGTCGATAGGCATGGGATACCCATTGAGTTCTGGCAAGTGTGTGTATGTGTGCCTGTCCGTATATCTGTAGGGTATAGCATTCTGAGGCCACATACTCCTATTACAATACCCATTGCCACACAGTAGTACAGATAGTGTTGTTGCTGCCCATAGGTGAGGCATGACAATGCAACACCCTTCTATGCCTGTGGCATGTGCATTGGCTGCATATCCCTGTAGTACCACTGTTGGGATATGCAATGGGTAGTATTGCAGTCGTGGGCAATGTGTGATGGTGGGTATGTCAGAGTGTCATCATGGGTTTCAGGGAGTACAATATCCACTGGGGGATGTGGGTGTTGTGTACATTGTCATTACACCAAGGTACACCCGGTATATGTCCCATGTACCACTTTGTGGTTACCACTTTTGCCACCAACCATACAGGTAACTGATACCACAATCCAGCTGAGTTATGCATCTGCTGTGTGCAGCCTACCTGTAACACATTGGACACACGGTCAAGTTAGTTAGCAGCAATAGGTCCAGGTCTCTCGGACTTGTGTCTGCCTGTTATGTGTCTGTTAATGTGTACATGAAGGTATGTCACGCTATGTATTGTCCATATACACCCATTACATCCTCCATTATCATACTGTACATGTCTGAGGATATTCTGCTTGTAATATGTAACCTGGAACACACCTCACCCTAAACTCTGTGTGGTGTGTGCAATGAAAGCCACACACTTCAGTAGCACTACATACCTAGGTAGGGGTCTAGTCCCAGTGTTGCCAAGTAAGAGTGTGCATGTATGTGGATGTGTCTACATTTGGCTGCAGATTATACATGTCTCAGCGAGTCACCTGTCCATGTGGCACAGGCAATATCTGTTATACAAACCTCTGACATATGTTCAACCGTACTCCAGATATGTCACAGCCATGATGTCAGCACAGTGCCATACCCCTTGTGGAATATGACTGCAGACCATCCTCCTGCTGACACATGTTCACCTATGACACAAATGGATAACATTAGTGAGACCACAATAAACCAGTGTTACTATCAGCTATAATGCATCATTGCTAGATGGCTACACTACCTGACATGTATACATTAAACTTTACTCCTGACAACATTTTACACTGCAGTACTTTGGTACACTGTAGTACAGTCACCGTGTGCATCAGAACCATATTAACCTGTCCCTGCATCGATGTTATGGGTGACACGGATGTGGCACAGGTAGCATCATATGCACACGGCGTGTTGTTGGTTTGCCAGTGGCTGAGGGTGGGCCATACATTTGACACCATGTGTGTGGATGAAGGGTGTAATGAGGTGAACTGGGCATGGTGATGTGGTGTGTGTAGGTATGGGATTGCCCTAGGTGTATTCATATAGTGTGTGGGTATGCATGCACACAGTTCTGCCATGTGGCTGCCCTCCACAGGTGTTTATGGACAGCTGCAGACCATACCTGGCAGGATTTGCAGTTCACTGCCTCCAGCCATGGACACGTGGACTGTGCCTGTCAGGGATTCCATGGGCATGTCCAGGTACAGGCCCCAATGTGCTACTGTCCCCCTGATGATGACAGATGTTCACTGGAACCAGGTCCCTCCGGTGACTTGCCAGGACCACATGCTTATGGTCTGCTGTGGTGTGGTGTAGACAGCACCCCCCCTGCAGTGCCGGCACTGGTACTGCCAGTACAGAATCCCCTTGGTGTCCTAGAACATCCCTGTTGACTGCTAGCTGTTGGTGTTGCTGGCCTATGTCCACATGGCCATTGCCACACTCCCACCAAATGATCAAGCACAGACAAACCATGGTAGATGAGGGCCATCATCTCATCAGACCGTCTATCCATGAGCTTGGTATAAGCACAGATGGCACCAGAAAGTTCACGGAAGTTGTCACTTGCAGATGTGAAAGCAGCCCTCTGCAGCCTCAGGCCCTGTCTGGTGTAATGTTCCATATGTGCCTGTGCTGCCATGACAGCCTGAAACATGCACCTGGTGGTACCAGTTATGATGTATCTGCCAGAGGCATGATGACCAATGGCCCTACCATGAGCACCATGGGACATCTGCCTATGTGGTTCCCTGCAGGACATCTGGCTATGCCTGCTGTGACCAGACACAGTAGGCATGGTTACCAGACTCTCCTGTAGACTGCCACCAAACACCAGCTGTCCCTCCGCTATGGCCACTTGTGATGTGGTATGTATAGGCACTGAAACTGTGTGTGGGGTTGGGGTGATTAAAAGGGGGATGTCAAATGATGGCACTGTTTTGGCCCCTGACAACCCCACCTGTGCCTCAACAGTACTATCATCATCTTTGGTGTCTGTATGGACACCAACATCAGATTGCATGCAGGAGAGACCCTGACGCACCTTGCCACCTGTGGGGGAAAACAAGAAATGCACTTTAAGACCTGTACAGCATTGCATAACAGTACACACATAAACACACACACACGCACACATGCACACACACGCACACACACACAGACACCACCTTAATACCTACCTGTCCATGACATTACAGACAGTTCCACATTTATTCCCATGCATTCTCCATCCTGCATCACAGTTGGTAGTATGCGCTCATTGATACCACTCATTTAAAGTATCATTCCTCTAAATGCCTAGACAAGTGATCACAACACAAGACCTGTTACTCCATTACCTCCCTGACCTGAATGGAGTGGTGTTACATGGCCTCACTGCTGTCATTCAGGGTTCACCCTGTGTATGTACGGACATTGTGAGCATGACCCCTATATGTGAGGGGCTACTATCTTCACTCCATAATTTCATGCACTGGAGTGTCATGTGTAAGGATTGCTCAGTACATGCCAGATATGCTGCTCAATCATCTTATCATGTGACAACTGTAATATATGGATACATTCCCTGGTGTTGTCTAGTAATTCCCCAATGCATCTGCAGTGCTGCAAACTTGGGTTGTCGATCACCTCTCTGCTGAATGTGATATTAAGGGTATACCTGATGTCTACCTTCCCACCCAATGCATGTTCCATGCTACAGACATTATGTGCATACATGGACACCCACACAAACACACACACACACATGCACACATGCATCCTAAATGCATCAACTTCCCTCCACTTCACCAGAGTGACCCTTCAGACAAAATAACCATTCACCGACACACACACACACACACACACACACACACACACACACACACACACACACACACACACACACACACACACATACAGGTGAGGTTGCACAATGATAGTACACACAGTCCTCCTATTACCTATCTGTCAACATGCATAACCTAGGGTACACAACAGCATGCATTGCAGCTATAGTCAGTCCATGCTAGCAACAGTATACATGTGTGCGATGCATGTGCTGTGTTAGTAGGTGATGCCCCTTCCCCTGGATACCACTGCACCCATTTACACAGTATTGCTGTGCACCTGTTCTGCAACCTGCCATGTACTGTGCACCAAACCTCACAGGTGTACAACCCATTACTGAATGTGTGGTACTGTGTCAGTTATGTCAGCTCTACTGCTCACAGCCCCAATGTTTTTCAGCAATACATACCTGGGTTGATATGTGGACAGATGTCATTTGTGAATGCCTGATGTCTGTTTTACAGATCTCAGCATCAGCGGATCATGCATGACCAATCCAATACTATTACACTGACAACCGTCAGAGCATACATGGCTATGGGGAGTGTACACACCCTTATTGATATGACACACCCTTCCTTGATCTGCCATGGGACCATATCACCGCATATATTAATAACACTTGAGCCCGATATGTGACATATGTCCTGTACATTCACATGCAGTGTCTATGGAATGTGTTAGGTGTGATGATGCTGACCATGATGCATACACTCCGGTGTGCATATGTGTGCATCATGACAGTTTGTTGCACTTATTGTTATGTGTACTACAGCAGTCACTACCCCTGGCAGGGGTATACTAGCATGGGCCATCTGCATTTGCCAGTGTATGTTCAGTCTGCCCTATGCATGTCCCCCAAATCTACATGATTACAAGGTCTACTCATGTGGGCATCCCTTGGTGATCACACACTGCCATCACTATTGCTGTGAGGTAGTGTTACGTCTGCCACAGCTCCTGAATCTGACTGTGTGCAGATACAGCCATTCTTAACATCCTTAGGATCCCTACTGCAGTGCACTGGTGTGTCATGCTGACACCTCCTCCACACCTTCAGCCTTTTTTCAGATGCTTAACAAGTAAGGCCTACACATGTGTGTCAGTTTGCAGTGTCCCATACACTGAACACCATGTGCTACAGCCTAGTCCCAGCTTATAATGTGCATCACAGTAATACGTTATGCCATAGATTAACTCTGTAACAGTTGCCATTGTACTACTGGTATATACACTGTTGTTGCACTGTATACGGGTGATGTTTCACACATGTCCCTACTGTAGGCCATGTCTCCCACCATTATGTTACTCCCTGTGGACACATTCCACGATGACAAGATGTTATTTATCTCGCAGGTGTCTGACATACCCTTCCAATACCCCATCCTGGTCACCACACTGATGCAGTGCATTTAACAGCAACAATACGTGAACATGTATGGCATGCATTATGGGCAGGTGTGTTAGATGTGTGCATGGAATATACGATAGCCATTACATGCCTGGCGTATTGGCAGGCATCAACATAAACCATACTCACCAGGTACAGGCTGCTGCATTGTTGGTATATCAGAGGAACCTACATAAGAAGGTGAGAGGCCACACCTGTGGCATTGCTACAGGGTGGGTACAGCATTACAGTACAACTGTACATGTCCAAAATACTACCATGTATGCGCATCTATTTATCACTACTATTTAGCAACAAACGATATATATGACATGTCAGATATGCATGATCTACCTGTACAGATGTGGATGCATACACAACAGTGGTTTACTGATGTGCCCTGTGGCCTTACCTGCATGATCCTCAGCCAGTGTGTGGGTAGCACCCACTTCTACAATGGTGTCTGGCAGTTGTTGGCTATGCAGATGGGCAAGTGCCATGAGGCTGGCGAGGAGCTCCTTAACACGTGTCGGGAGGGATGGATGGCATGGCCCCCCCCATTGTGAGGTGATCCCTCTGGACTGCAGCAGCATGCTGACGGCTATCGAGAAGCAGGTCAGAACAATGATGCTGGATCTGCTCATAATTGCGGTTGTGCAGTCCGACATCATTGACCTGTGGACTAGGTCATTCCACAGGGTGGTCTGTTCCTGCTGCTCATGGATGGCCCGGACAAATAGGACAAGGTAGTGCTGGATTAGGTGGTTTAGCACTATTTCATTTTCAACGGCTGAGTAAGCAGGGAGCCATCCATATGACATCTTGCCTTTAAGACATAAAGATGGAAACAGGTCTGAGCAACTCATACAGCAAGGTTACCACAGTTCTTAATACACATCTCTGTCACCCCCCACTATATCATCTACAACAAACTCTAAACACAATTCGATAGGTATGGCTACAACTTACCTTCTAGTGGGACAGATATCGTATTGTACTACACTTTGTGATATGTGTTTGTAGCCATGTTTCCTGTGTGGACACTATCATTGCTGGCCTGTTACAGACTATTCACCTGCATACCATTGTCAGGGCCACTATGGTTCCATATATGCCTGTGGTATGCTTGCTGTGTGATTGCTGCATAGCTGACATTTTGTGTTATTGGGGATATTTATGTATGCTGTTGGACATGTTCCGGGATTGTGTAGACTATTACTACCCACATATGTTCTATAACAGTAACACAATAGCATGTTTTGGGAATAGTTAGCAGCAAAACCACCTCTCCACCTCATCTGGCCATGTTACCAGGCCACATCACATGTGGGACCCACCCTGGGGTCTCCTCATGTACTGGTCCAGCATTACCTTCAGGTGGAACCAACTCAGGGGATGTTGTCCCTCCCGGTGGCACACACAGACATGATCTTGGCCCCCAAGGTCAGGTTCAGGGTCTGTTCCATAGCGGGCTCCACAGACACATGCGGGATGTGCTACATCACTTTGAGGCACCCAGTACACATTAACAGGGTCCACTTACTCCTCCTGCTCAGCCTCCAGGCAAGCCACCTTTGGGACATGGACTGCTGTTGTGAGTAGCAGTGTGTGAGAGGCTTGTTCCCATTGTGTCCATATTCGGGCCCATGGAGCTTCTACATCACAGACCACACACACCATCCAGGGTGTTTACCCACCACATGTGCCGCATACCATCCCTGGAGGCTGTCCTCTATATCTACCAATCCGGACTACCTCCACAACTATACCTGCCATACTTCCCCATATTCCCATTCCCTACTTCACAGACAAGGGCAATGTGGTCCCAACAAGGGGTTCACATGTGACATACCTGTCCATGTTGCACACACTAACAGCTGTATATATCTGTGTATATTGCTATGTGTGCTGTTCCCTTGCACATAGCATTCAGCAATGTGGTGGTAATATAGGGGACATGTATTTACATACATATATGTGTGTGTGTGTGTGTGTGTGTGTGTGTGTGTGTGTGTGTGTGTGTTTGTATATATGTAGACATGTGCATATAGGCATATATCTATATATGTGTAGTATATATGATGTTGTATATACATATATGTGCATGTGTGTGTGTTTGTATATATGTAGACGTGCATATAGGTATATATCTATATATGTGTAGTATATATGATGTATA
>NC_056726.1:265044120-265059120 GCF_019279795.1 Protopterus annectens | reverse complement strand
TCTAACAAAGCAATGCCCTGTTCTCTCCTACTACTCTACTCTGCAAGTATTTCACAGCGAAAATAGCTTTCTTGACAAAAGTAGACATTAGTATTACTATGTGAGGAAGTTAGATGTATGCTATGAAGCAGAGCGTTCCTATTACAAGTATAACAAAGCGACGCCCTGTTCTCTCCTTTTACTCTACCATGCAAGCATATCGCAGTGAAAATAGCTTTCTTGGACATAAGTAGACATTCGCCAAAGGGCTTATATGGGTTGCAAATAGCCTCTCAGACTCAGCAGTGATATCTTATTGTTTTACAAAAGCAGTGATCTGATATCACCTTACAGATTTCCCAGTACAGTGTCTGGCAGAAAAAGTGAATTCATGCTGAAGATTAAAGCACACTAAAGACCCTAGGCTAGTTTAATGGGTGTTCCCGGTCCAGCTTCATAGCACATTCCATGTTAAGTGTTTTGTAGTAAATACAGCGTTCTTGTCCTGGGATTAAAACACCCACATAGGTCCTAGGCTAGTCAAATGTGTATTATAAACCTGCTATCTTACTGTCCACCTTACTGACTGCATGTATTACTACCTGTGCTAAATTGAGAATTTCATCCCACTATAGGAGCTCTTTCGCATAGTTGTTGGCCACATGCTTTTTTCCATGCATTAGGGTTGGCGTTTTACTTAACAAGACGCTCCTTCACTAATCTGTAGTACCAAATGCAAGCTCTACACAACTTTCTAAGGTGATTGTACTATTGGTTAAGGTGATTTAAATCACATGTAATGATATTAAATGTACTGAGATGAATATTTACTGTGTTCCTAGAATAGAGTTATGTTATTCTCTTAAATGAGACCTGATTTAACACTTTTTAAGACTATTACATACACAGTATGTACGTAAACAGTATAACTATATTATTAGGCCTTAGTTACTACTAGTTGACTGATAGTTTCACATTTAGTCTGGATTCTCTAACATTGTGTATTAATACAGTAAGTATAAGTTATTATCAGTAAAAAGGTGATTACCTTGCAGTGTTGTGTCTGTACTTTCCTGTTTCATAGAAAGTTAAACCAGTGCATATGTGTGTATTGATTTGCTCCCTGTTAGTAGTCCTGATATGATTAAATGAAATGTGTTTTAATGGCTGTTAATAATTTAAATGTGGCTACCAAATATCCTATAGCTTACGACCATACAATACTAAGCATACTACTGTGTAAGAACTGCATTAGAAACTTATACTAGCTGCTTATCTTCTCTCCTACATCCTTATCCTAAGTTATTCCACACTCCCTTATCCTATCTTCTCTTCCCTGCTATCCCTCAAATAATATAGTCTTCTAACTACCATTCCACCTATACCCCTACTACTTTTCTCCCACTATATCTACCACTTCCCTCTCACAAGTAATCGCTCCCTCCTATGATTATCTCACCTCCTTCTCCCTATTATCTGTCTCTTGCTACTTCAACTTACTATTTATGTATTTCACAAATGTTCTATTTTCTCCATCTTAATCCTACAGGTCCTTGGCACCAAACTTTAAGGTTTTCTTCAAACCCTAACCCACTTGGAAAGGCCACAACTCCCCTGCGTGTTGCACCTTCAGTGGAATCCTCTCCAACAACAGTGCCATTTTAACTAAAGAATGTATGTGTTATATATATCTACTTAGTCCTACTTAGCCTACTTATGTGACATTCTGATGAGGGTACCTGGTCAGCTTAATCACATCTCAGGAAGCCCCATCCCTCTTACCAAATGCTACAACCTTCTAGTGTCCCACCAACCCCCTTCTCACTTGCTCAATCACTCTCACTGTCTCTCACTCTCCCTATCTCCACTTAAAAGTATCTCTCTCTGCTATCACCCAATGTCCACTTACCAGTCACTACTGGTCTAACCACCTGGTCACTCCCCTTTCATACCTCATCCTCACTCTAGTCTCCTCTATTAACTTGGCCATCTTTCACATAACCCTAGCCCACCACCACCACTCTCCCAAAACTGCACCCCTGCTCATCTCACTAGCCTTACTCTCAGCCCAGTAGATACACTTTCTGTCCTGTATCCGGTTACCATCTCTAAGACTGTATATCTACCTAAATAGACATGCAAATATACCTAGCATTAACTCTGTTCCCAGCTTAGTGCCTGTTAGCTCTCAGTCCTAGTGCTGTCCAATTCCCCTTCAGAGATGTGTGCATTAAATAAATCATACTACAGTGAAGATATAGGTCTCCTCTGTCTTCACCAACTTACTCTGATTGTTTATGTGGAAGTTGGGCCTCTTCCAACCTGGTGTAGCCTCACTCCGCTCGCCCTCACTAACGCTCAGGCTCACTCCACTCCTCTACCCTACCCCCTTCCCACCCACCCTTAGATCACTGTAACTTATACCTAACAACCACACCCACTACTAATTACCTGACTACTCAATTAACCTATCAACTGAATTGAAAACTAGACACCAAACCCTCTAACAAACTTTACATTTCCACATCAATCAACTACTACATAACCTGTTTACACCACACCCTTACTTACTCACCCTTTCCCCTCATATAACACACAGAAACCAACTATACCTTAACTACTCTCTCTCCATAATGATTAAAATGTCCAAATCAATACAAACCTACTACTAAAAGTATTACTCTAGCCATCTATTATTCTTCCCCTACTCCTTCTCTCCATCCTCTCTTCCTACCACTACCAACTTCAACTCAACAATCCCTCTCCTTGGCAGACTACACCCATAACTAACCACAATCACGTAAAATGTTTTACAATTACACCAACCGACATTAATACCTATAAGACACTCACATATTATCATAATAAACTAACACCAAAAACTAACCCTCTTACCTCTTACAAACTAAACAAAATACTGCACAAATTATCCAAACTCTACCTACACCTCCTACTCACACTGATCTACTGTGGTGACATACACCCCAACCCAGGACCCACTCATACTACTACCACTAACCCAAACACAATTAACTCTATCTATAGAAGACTGACCTCATCCCTCCTCTTCCTAAACATAAACATAAGAAGTATACTAAACAAAATCCAGGACCTTCATGCCCTACTAGCCTTATATAAACCAGATATAGTTGTATTGACTGAAACCTGGCTTAAACCTGAACATAGCAATAATTAAATTCTAGCCCCAGGCTATAATATAATAAGGAAGGATAGAGTAGAGAAAAAAGGTGGAGGGGTAGCAATCCTATTTCAAAACCATCTCACCCTGGAACTGTTTGACTGTGATACCCAGGAAATGAAGGATATAGAACTGATCCTGGCAAAATTTAAACTAAACTCTCACAAGCAAACAGTAATTGCAGGAGCCTACCTCCCTCCAGGCAATAACATCAACACAACAGAAAACCTACGTAATTGGACCTCAGACTCCCTTCCTCATGAAACTATAGTACTAGGAGACTTTAACATAGATTGGCTCAAATGCTCTAACCATAACCCCTCTACCCACATCAACCTCCACATATTCACCCAAATAATATCCACCCCCACCAGAATTGACAAAGCAACTAAACTTCAGTCCATATTAGACTGGATTCTGTTATCCCATCCCTCCCTTGTACAACAGTCAGTGTGTCTCCCTGACAGTCTAAGCGATCACCAGCCATCCTATCTAATTAGTAATAGATCTAACCAACATATCAATCAACCCATCCTTAGAATCATGTGCAACAAAAGGAACTTCAAAGCCACAGACTTTAGTAAATCATTAAACTGCTGCGACTGGACCCTCCTTAAACAACTACCCCTCGACGATGCTGTGCGATACTTTAACACTATCTTAAACTACCACGCACCCTCTAGAACAGTAAGGATAAAAAACAACTATGCCCCATGGCTCACAAAGGAGACTAAAATACAATGAAAGAGAGAGACGAAAGCTGGATATTGTTTCAAAAGGATAAATCTCTTACACTAAGGCAAAACTACCTAGAACATCGCAATAAAGCCAAAAGACAAATTAAAGCTGACAAAACTAACTACTATAGAAACACTCAAGAGAAATATGCACATAACCCACAAAACGTCTGGTCCAGCATAAATAAAATACTACACCCAGGAAAAGCCTCCACCCCAACCCCTGTACTACCAAATAATGATACCAATATCCCCACACAATTCAACAACTTCTTCACTGGAACAATAGTAAAACTAGCAAATGCCCAACCAAACACAAACACTCCAACACAACTAGCCACACCATTCCACAATAATGAAAAACACACCCCTACTACCTTCTCCCTACAACCAGTCCCAACCAAGACAATCTCAAAACTCTTTCAGCGACTTAAACCAACTACCCTAGTCACTGACAAATTACCAGCAGATTTCCTTCAGATATCAACAGAGCCCATATCCTATCCTGTGTTCATCCTCATAAACAGATCTGTATGTGAACATAAAGTACCCACCTTATGGAAAACTTCACATATCATACCACTTCATAAAGGTGGCACTTCCCTAGAACTGACCAACTACTGCCCAATTGCTATCCTATCCCCTCGATCCAAAATACTGGAAAGAGTTGTCCATTCCCAGCTAATACATTACCTCCAACAAAATAATCTGCTATCCAAAACTTAACATAGCTTTAGACCCTCCCACAGCACCACCACACTGCTTTCCTTTCCTATACCAACACAGTAAACCACCACAGGAACAAAGGCTTATTTGTATTTTCCATCTCCTTAGACCTATCAAAGGCCTTTGACATGGTGAATCATAATATATTTCTCCAAACTCTGACTAACCTAAATCTTTGCTCTGCCACAATAAGTTGGTTTTACAGTTACTTATCTGACCGACATCAAGCAGTCATATAGCAAAACAAATTGTCCACCCCACTGCCAGTCTCAGTAGGAGTCCCCCAAGGATCTATCCTAGGCCCTCTACTGTTCTCTCTTTTCACTAATGATATCCCTTCAACCCTACCGACTGCCTCAGTAGTGCAATAAGCAGATGATACCACCATTATATGTGCCGCCCCACACATTAAAGAATTACAAACCCTTACCTAATCAAACTTCACTCTAGCTAAAACATGGTTTGCCAACATCAAACTTATTCTCAATCCCAACAAAACAAAACTGATTCTGTTCAATCCTGGAAGATCCTATCCCTCAAATGAAAGATTAACTATAAACTCCAAAAGTAATATTCAAATCACACCAACACCACACATAAAACTACGAGGTGTAGAGATCGATCACCAACTAAAATTTGATATCCATATAGCACAAACCATCAAAAAAGTCAACAAGAAACTAGACCTACTCTATAGAAACAAACAATTCATGACCACACATACTAAAACTACTATCGCTAGAACCCACCTGCTATCCATCCTACTTTATGCCTCACCCATATTAACCAACCTGAGTCAAAAAGAACTAAACAAAATGGAATTTTGTTACAACAAAATTGCCAAATTTGCCACTGAAGCCACACATAGGTCCCACCATTGTACATCCCTAAAACAGCTCAATTGGCTAGAGCTACCCCATGTACTACTACTGACTCAAATCTCAACAGCACATATGCTTTACCATCTACCTGAAAAAAACCAGCCCTCCAGGGCATTATACAGCCTTACACCACCTCTAGAGAACTAAGATCTAGCAACCAGAACCTATCAAAAGTAATCAGACACAAAAATGAAGCAGGTAAATCCCTATTTGCCTGCACAATAGCCCAGTCCTGGAAAACACTTCCAAACCACATAACCTCCACGACCTCTCCAACACAATTTAAACACCTCCTAAAAAAACAGTACTCTAATAATTGGCTCTGCTCATGCTACTCCCCTGGATCATCCAGACCATGGCAAATCAGTAAGATCTCCACCAATGTATGTTGAATCCTATAAAGCACTGTCAGGTTCCTTGTAGAATCAGCCTGTATATACCCATAGGAATTAAGAACTGTACCTTACAAAACTGAACCCTAATAAATAGTAACATCCTATTCCAATTCTATCTCTCAAATTGTATCCTAACAATTAAACAACTCTATCAGTTCTAGGCCTCTTTTCCCTATTTAAGGCCTACTCTCTTGATGCTCTCCCTACTAGGTTAAAAAAATTATTTATGACTGTATAGACTTAGAATATAGCCTTAATGTACATGTAACCTTTGTATTATGTTGATGTTGACCTCTCTCTCTTGATGCTGATTACATCTGTACCAACTTATTTAATCAACTTGTAACCTAACTAATTTGGAGCTTTTCTCCCCGGGCCTCTGCTGAAAATGGACCTGTGTCCAGTTGGACTCTCCCGGTTAACAAATGTAAAATAAAAATAACAAAAAAAATAAATAAAAAAATGTATGCTTACATATATATATATATATTGCTGTACATATATAGACATATATATATCTATAGATGTATGCATATGTATAAATATATATATATATATATATATATATATATATATATATATATATATAAATATATATATATATCTACATATATAGATATGTATATATATATATATATATATATATATATATATATATATATATATATATATATATATATATATACACACACACACACACACACACACACACACACACACACACATGTTTAAATACATTTCCTGCAACTGTTGAATGACTGTGCTGGATGATATGTTTGTAAAAACATCAAAATTATATATATCTCCCATGGTCTAGTGATAAATCACTTTGGCTATGGTGTGCAAGGTCCTTGGTTTGATCCTTGCATAGGCTGTTTATTTTGCTGCTGGGCAGTACAAGGGCCGTTGTATACAGAGTGATTAAGATACTTTTAAGCAGTTGTAAGCAGGTTTGCATGGGTTTCCGCGGAGGTAAGCACTGCTAACTTCCGGTTACTATTTCTTATACTCAGCTTCTAAATTGCTTAACCTATGTAAGTATTGCTTACCTTCGCGCAAATGAGCTTAAACTCACTTACTGCTGCTTAAAAGTGCTTATTCCCACTTACCCCTGTGCTAATTTCTTTAAAAGAAAAGAAAAAGGGTTGATAAGAAAGTGGTGAAAAAGGAGCACAAATAGGTAAAGACAGTAGGAGAAATAGCTAGGGGTGTGCAGGAAGGGTGTGGGGAAGATCCATAGCTGCCCATTTCTTCTGCAGCAACAGCTGTGCATATACATTGAATTTGGAGGTAGATTTGGACACTCAAACCCCTGAGAGAGGGGTGAGGACAACAATAATGTGTTGTGATGCCAATTAGACCAGATTACATGTGTCCAGTGGGCACGTGTGCGAATTGGACAGCTATGTATAGGGCAAGATTTTTTTTGGGGAATAGAGTGCCCTTTTTTTTCAGGTGAGGGTGGGATGTTGGGGAAGGATAGTAGGTATATTTGGGGAGGTAGGTTGGGTAGGTTAACAGACAAGACAAACAAGATGCATACAGGGGCGGTATATGACATGTGTGAGGGGTAAACACCTTGATGGGGAGGCATGGTGGGAAATCGGATGCCCATGAACTTCCTAGTGGAAACAATGGGACTGAGGTCCCAACCCATGAGCAGTCACCACTGCACCTTCACAGCCCAGAAAATGGCTGTGTTGGGGGATGAGTCGGAGAGCCAGAAAACTCTTTAGTTGCAACACGTGGTCCTCGAGCTGGCATAGCAGATCTCCGACCTCCCTGCGGAGCTCGCTATGCACCACGACCCGGACCTGGCGATGGGTGACAGGTTCCTGTCTGTGCCCACTCCCAGGGGGGTGAGCCCCATCCCCTGAGGCAGTTCTACCCGAAGGTGGTGCAGGACCAATGGACGAGGAGGTCCCAGGTTAGGCCCCAGACTTGCTGGTGCCCGGTGCCATGGCCAACTGAGGTGGGACAGGTGGGTCGCTGGTACCTACATTCCCATACGTGCTATAGTGTTTATGTTTTATCATCATATATGGGTTAGTAATAGTCAACACATTCCAGGATTAGGTATAACAGCAAGCACAGATATTCCTATCAACCCAGACACCAGATATGGAACAGTTGCATAGCAAACAGAACACATACGTATATGGGACCACAGTGGTAATTACAATAGCATGCAGGTACATCGATTGCACCATTCCACCAATGTTAAAGTATTTCAACATAGCACATGCATAGAAACAGATTTAAATAATTATCAAACAATAGGACATATGTCCCAACATTACAGTTAAGTCAGCACGTACTAATTTAGTTGGGTATTTAGTTTACTGTTGCAGATATGGTTGGGGGGAGAAAGATGTAAATTAACAACTAGTATATTCCTGTAGTTCGCATTACTTTCCTAGTCAGTGCTGTTATCTGTACCTTAAAAGTATTACTACACTACCCTATTGCCTTACTTTGGACAGTGGTATGGCTGTCGACAACAACTATATACATGAACTGGTTTTACCTGCAGTATACACCTCTTACCTGGTATACCTGTGGAGAAATTGTTTATTAACACTAACTGTTTCTACACATAATCCCAGATTCCAGGTTGATGTTATGCACATACCTGTCCATCTCGTTTTGCACATACTCTGGCCATGTCTTTACCACATGCAGGTGAACCGCAACATATTTAGACTATTGCCGTCTTCAACCTTTAGTGACTTACAACACTCTTATACATGATTTCCTTGACAGTTATATTATGTAGCACAGTGTTGGTGATAGTGATGAGTGCTACTTTATTATTCAGAGCAACTGCAACACTCACAATGCCATACAATACCAGAGTAAACAGTACCAGTACAGGGTATCAATCTTTTATTTCTAGGCACAGTGTTTGTATCTGACGGACTTGTGGGAGCAATGTTTGTTAGAACTACCTGAATGTTGCCACACAAAATACCAGAATCCACATTAGTATTATGCACATACATCTCACTTTTTTACTGTACACACTCTGGTCACATCTTGACAACATGGGGGTGTAGGTGGGACATACTTGGCTTATTACTCTCATAACATTTTGGGGAGTTGCTAGTGTGATGGGTTTGTTCTTATAGATATGTGACAATTAGTTGCATTTCCTGTTTACTGCCTAAACATCTGGGATCATCCCACTGATTTCCCAGGGGGACAGGGTTACAAGCAGCAGATATAGGCCATTATACTAGACATTTTGGACATATCTGTATAGTTGTGGGGTTTGATTCTGTATGCAGCCTACTTCCACTTCCAGGATTCAGACCATGGCTGTGTCTGCTAAAACTAAAACACTGTCCATCACAGTTGTTTGTGCTATATAGATATTGCTATATATCTCTTATCTGATTTCTGTCTATAATTCTCCTGTGGTTTTGCATTCTGACCTTGTATTACAATACTCTTAAACAGGATTTCCTAGAGAGTTATATTATGTAGCACAGTGTGGGTGACAGTGATGGGTAATACCTTATTATTCAGAGCAACTGCAACAATAACAATGCCATGTAATTCCAGAGTAAACAGTACCAGTACAGGGTATCAGTCTTTTATTTCTGGGCACAGTGTTCATATCTGATGGACCTGTGGGAGCAATGTTTGTTAGCACTTCTTGAATGTTGCCACACAAAGTACCAGATTCCACATTAGTATTATGCACATACATCTCACTCTGTTACTGTACACACTCTGGTCATTGCTTGACAACATGGGGGAGTAGTTGGGACATACTTGGCTTATTATTCTCATAATATTTTTGGGAGTTGCTTGAGGTAAAGCTTTGTTCTTATAGATGTGTGACAATCAGTTGTATTTCTTGTTTGCTGCCTATACGTCTGGTATCATTCCACTGATTTCCCAGGGGGACAGAGTGACAGGCAGCAGATAAGGGCTAATTTACAGGACATTCTGGATATAGCTGTACAGTTGTGGGGTATGATTCTGTATGCAGACTACTACCACTCCCAGGATTCGAACCATGGCTGTGTGTGCTAAAAATACAACAGCTCACATCTCAATTGCATGTGCTATTTGTAATTTGTTGTCTGTCTTTTCACTGTTTTCTGTCTATGTCTCTCTCAGTTTTACTAAATGACCTCTGGGGATTACACCAGTCATATACAGACATTGCTACACATTTTTCTCAGTTTTACTAAATGACCTCTGGGGATTACACCAGACATATACAGACATTGCTACACATTTTATTTATGTTGCACAGTGTGGGTAACACTTCTTAATACAACAGTACTATTAAGTGATTGCAAATCTACATTACCATATGATACCAGAGTAAACACATGCAGTCAAGCAGTTTGACCTTTATTGTCAGGCTATTATGCTATTATTTACATACAACCTATATGACACTCTTCCTGCCATATTCTCTGGTGTATGCAGTACTTGCCTTCAACAATACAGGTTTTGTACAGGCAATTAACTTACTAATACTTTTAGATTTATTTCCTATGACAGTACATGCAAGAGAATTACTAAACTGCCTCGCATCACAACCTCTCCAAGTGACATCCATGGGCCTCCTGATTTTCAGCCCACTCACTTGTCACTGTGAAGGACATAAAAGGAATATTTAGCCATACCTATCCGTAATATACATGAGTTAGCAATTATTAAACAGGTAGTGGAGTGATACTTACACACAGCGGGACCTCCCCTGTCCTCCTAGCCTCTTGGATCCACTGAGTGATCCAAGAGATCCCCCTTTTACCTCTTCAGGTCAGCATAGTGATGCCTGACCTGCTCACCAGTTTGGGGTATGCCAGTGGCACTGGTGAGGTCACGGGCGAGACGGTCCCAGGCTTCTGCTTTATATTAGTAACCCTGGCACTGACCCTGAAGCAGTCTCTACTCATGGTCTTTGACAAGGAATCCTGCCATGACTCTGGACTCCTGGATGCCCCAGCACTGCACCCGAAAGTGCACACCCTCTCCCATTCCAGACATAGTGCCTGCAAGGGGAAGCTACAACTAGTTATGAGATGTATTCCTGCCTGTTGGATTTAAATAGGACCAATTTCCTGCACTTTGCTGTGATTGGACGGTTTTGAAAAGGCTAAGCTATGGGCAAACCTGCTTTCCTAAAGTTGGCATTGTTTCAAGGGGTATACCAATCGGCAAATTGAGTTAGCTGGCCTACACATTGCTTACACCTACTAAGCTGGGCTGTACAATGCTTAGCATTGCTTAATATTTAGTTTGCATTATATTTGCTTTTTGGCATTGATTTATTATTCATTACATGTTATATATGTGTCTGGTATCCATGATTCATGTGTATGTACACTGTATGGGGTCCTTTGTGTTTATTAGGGGACTTCAACACTTTATTACAATTACACCTCACTTCTGGGCTTACTGCAGTACTCCATTTCACATATTTATGTTATGTAGTAGGTTATACAACATAAGACTGTATGTAGATTCCTTTCATATGTTCAGTTTGATTTTCCTATAGTGAGAATTTGTTTGGTGATACCTCAATCTTACATGCTGCGTTGATGGCTTAATGGTTAACTACTGTGACTATAGGGTACAGGGTCCTGGGTTCAAGACCTGCAAAAGCTGTTAATTTTGTTTCTGGCCAGAACAGTGACTGTTGGATACATAGTGATTAAGGCACTTTTAAGCACTTGTAAGCCTGTTTGCATGGGTTTGCATGAGGGTAAGATATGCTAACCTTTGGGTAAATATGCTTACAGAGAGTAAACTTCAATACTGCTTAACCTGTGTGCGCATTGCTTACCCCCATGCAAATGAGCGAGCTTAAACCCACTTACTAGTGCATAAATATGCTTACTCCTGCTTACTACTGCTTAATAGTGATTACACTTGCTTACTAGTGCTTACTCCTGCTTACCACTGCACTAATTTAGACAGTAATGTCTGATGGTTCTTGGGAAGGTGGGGGATTTTGACGTTGTATGGAGTTATCATTCATTACACATTTTACCTTCCATTTATATCCCTGATTCCTGTGTAGATATACTGTATAGGGCACATGTGATTCTATGTCAACTTTGCAACATTATGACACCGACACCTCACATCTGCATTTAATGCAGTACTCCACTTCACAAATATATGTTATTTAGTAGGTTATGCAACTAAAAATATTGGTTATAAAGTGATTTGACATAGAAAGTGCTGCAGTGGGACTCGAACTAGGAATGATTGCTTGTAAGAAGAATGCTCTGCCTACTACACTATTGCTGTACTGCTTCATTGGCATATATCTTGCCTTTTATCCTCTTCTGCCATTTAAGCTGCATTAACCGTAGCTAAGCGATGGGCAAACCTGAGCACCTACAGTTAAATTTAATTTGTTTCATAAAAAAAAAAATCTTTATATTTGTTGTTTTAACTATTGCTGTTGTAAACATGGGGTATGTTGATGGGGGTAGACGTACACCTATGAGCGGTCTCGCTCATTCTTTTATAACTTGTCGGCTGTTCTTCATTGCAGGGGCATGTATATTCTGAGAATTCTGCTCTCAGAAAGCCCCTTGCACTCATACATGCTCCGTGTAAGATTAGGAGCTTAGGCAGTGCGCCTATACTAATATGAATGGCACGCTGTCATCCTGCTCCTAAATGGCCACTTCCGTTCAGGACTAAGCTAGTCCTGCACAGAAGGATAGTGAATCTAGGGGTATGTCAGGGTCCGTGCGTATGCAAACTTTTCCACATACAGGAGTCCACACAGACAATAAGTGATGTAAAACACCAGAAATATGGACATGCCTCCCCTGAAAGTGTTATATCACATACAGATATGTGCAAATGCAAAACTAATATTGTGGATGTCATAAAGAGGAAGTGTATACATTAAATTAATATTTTTTAATAATCTCAGCATGTTTGTGCCATGCACAAACATGCTTAATAGAAGAAAAAAAGAGGCATAAAATGCATTTTATAACATATGTCAGAAATGTATTATAAGTCATTGTGTCGGGTCCATGCAATGGTGCATTGGTGCTTTTGCCAAGTTCATACAGCTATGAGCTGTGTAGTTTCCAGGCTATCAGCATGGATATGTATGCAGATGAAGTGGATGGCCTGAATAGCAAAAAGGAGTTAGCATGTAGGCTTCTTCAGCATGTTAAAATTTCCACTGCATGTGGATGACAGCAGGGAGGTGTGTCCAGTCACTTATAGGAATGTTTAATTCTCATTCCTCATGTTTGTGGTGCATGCCACATAGCTGAGCATTTTCAAGTGGAAAGAACACCCAGGTCACAGTGATGATGTAGGCAGCAAGTAATTAAAACCGTTTATATTCAATTATTGATTTTGACTTTTGTCTGAGCTGTGCTGCATAGCATTCCACATAGCTCAACTTGTTCACGTAGCACACTACCCATCAGAAATGCACACACACACACACACACACACACACACACACACACACACACACACACACACACACACACACACAGAAGAATGCCATAATGAGTCACATACACAAGCTAGGAACATCACAGATCGTGTGTTTGGGCTTCTGAAGTCAGAGTTCCAGTGCCTAGATATATCTAGTGGAGCCCTGCAGTATTCTCCAGCCACATGTACGCGTATGAGTTTAGAACAGTATCTGTTTTAGCTTAGTACTGTCTGTACATACATATTACCTTTATTCCCAGCCTTTAACTAGATATTTGTATACCTGTTCTTTGTATTGTTTCGTATTGTATGTATAGCTATTTGCTGCAGTATGTATTATTTGCTATTGTATGTATATTAAATTGTTCTTCATGTACTCTGCTGCTCATTTATTGTTCTGTGGAGCTTTTCTCCCCAGGGCCTCCACTGAAGAAAGACCTGTGTCCAATTGGAATTTCCTGGTAAACAAATGTAAATAAATATGCTCACAGTATGTGCTATGCTACACAATGTGATCCTGCAGAAACAGCTGCAGTAGGATCAGCAAAGGGAAAGGATATACAACCCCCCCACCAGTGCCCAGGTCACCACAGCCACAGTCACAGGAGGACTTGGAGAAGGAACCCCCTGCTGAAGTCCCTGTAGTGAGATGTAGGCATGTTCAGTATGCCCTGGCTTTGGCAAAGACGCAATACGTAGCACATTTACTGACAACCAAGGAACCTACACACTGACACCTTACTCCTACACACATACATAAATTAAAAATGATGGCAGGCAACCCACATATCCTGTACCTATCCATGTAGTGGCTATGTACTACTTACATCTGACAGAGTCAGCCCTGAACTACAGTTGTGTAACCTGCTGCATTTGCAAGGTAAGTCTGTAACCTACACAGTTCTTGTAAGGATTATTATGATATTGCATTGTATGTATGGATTTGCTACATTATGCAAATAAATATAGTGAGCTACTTGGACATAAATAACAGCAACATGGGACTACAGATACCCATTCCACTATCATGTTTCCATTACTATTTACTAGACCTCATGAACAGAATATTCATGCAGTCCTACTACAACAGATTACTGGTACATCAGTCAAGGGAAATGTTAGATAGTGAAGTGACATGATAGACTGTTGTGTATCCCAGCAGAACATATGGTGGTGTTCCACCACCCCAAACACAGCAATGTTCCCTTGTAACTGCTGTAACAGAAATCAGCAATGGTATAACAGCACTCCAGGCAGTCTCAGGACAGTAACAAAAAAATGAAGCATACATTGTTTATCTTACTTAATGCAAGAATAACAATGTAGTTGATTGTGTATGGATATACACTGCTGTATGCAGTTGATTGTGTGACAAATGATCCCTGTCTATTAAGCAGCAAGTGTTTCTCAAAGAACTTGGACAATTAGCTTGTGTGATGGTATTCATGGTTCTAATCTAGAAGAATGGGAGATCAGATAGCCTAGTATGAACCTATGAACCTATGAACCTATGAACCTATTTTGGATGTGAGGTGTCATTACTTTGGGTCTTACAGACTGTCAGTCTGTGTGTGTGGTGTAATATTATTAACCTCTGTCACATTTTAATTACATCAGACAACATTAGAAAATCATAG
>NC_056726.1:265031620-265041620 GCF_019279795.1 Protopterus annectens | reverse complement strand
ATGAAGTTCCTCTTGTAGGACATTGACATAACTGGGAGACTGTATGACTGCTCCCAGTTTTTCTGTGCCATGAGGAGCTTGTTTTCTTCCTGTCAGTACAGCTGAGTCTATGCAGTTGTACAGGTGCTTACATAAAGCACTGGTGCAGAACTTGGCATAGTTGCCTGTCCCATCTGAGGGGGGAGGTGCAGTCAAGCTATTTATATTATCCCATATGAGGTTATAATTTGCTTTGCTGAAGTTTATTACTGTGTTTGCTGCAAGGGGGAGGGGCATTCAGGCGTGAGCCTTACTTTTAAAAAGACCGATTTGCAATCAGATCTCACCAGGGAGGACCTTACATGGGAGGTGCTACAGTGGACGCCCATACTGGTAAGCACCTGATGCAATACGTCATCTCCCCTTGTGGGAATGTCACTCCACTTTTTCAGGCCACTGTAGTTAAGGACATGGACTGACCTTTGGGCAAGTGAGTTTAAGCATGAGTAACCAACACAGTTGGTGGTTAGTAAAAGTCACGGCACACCATGGTGTTGTGATGTATCTTGATAGACACAAATAGATTCAAATAAGTACAACAGGTGCCCTGATTCATGGAGTTGCTCCTGTAGCTGGCAATAGCTTGATTAGCTGTCCTGCCAGGAGTGAATAGCACCTGCAGTATCTCCAGGGAATTACACTGTTTAACCAATCTGGATGTGTATCTATCTTTTTAAAGAATATGGATACACCACCTGCATTACCTGACACACTTTCAATTTGAGGTCTGAACATGTGGAAGGATATGTAACCTGGTATGACTGTGGTGCTGTCCACAGCCTTGAACCAGGTGTGTGTGACTGTGCAAATGTCTGCATCTTCCAAGGTGATGACACCTTCCATTGAGTGGAGTTTTGTGTTGACATTCCAAATGTCTAGGAACATAACCATGATGTTGTTTGAAGATGGCATTTCCTCATTGGAAAGTTTTCCCATGAGACACTGCCTATAAGATGCACTATGGGGATGCCAGCAGCCTTGGCCAGTACACAAATTCCCAGATGAAGACCATCTCCAGCAAAGCTTCAAGGTCTTTTGAGCAAGTCATTCCTGGCTGACATGTACTGGATCCCCTTATAATTACACCACACGATAAGCCAATTTTTGACTTCCGTCATTTTCCATGTGTATTGAGCCATCATCCTAGGTGAAGGTGAAATGCAGCTGAAGGCTATGAGCATACCTGCTGGAGACACAGCATCTGTAAGCTCAGTCATGTGTCTGCATACAGGTCATTGAGGTATGCTTCAAGTTGTACACACCAACAGGAACTTTGAAGTCATAACATTACTTGATGTTGATAGACCTGTGTGCATGTGTGGTATGGCATATCTTGGCACCTCACAGACAGCTAATTATGACCTTTCCCATATGTAGCCTGGTGAGAGAGACATCAATGTGTCTCATGATGTAATCACCTATGAATAATAGGTTTAAGTTTGTGTTTTGCCACAGGTGTTTGACTGTTGAGACAGTGGTGTATGTGCTATTATGTGTATTGTGATCTGCAGAGGTATGATTATGTTTTGTGAGCTTGCAATTGGGATTCTGAGGTGTCTGTTGTTTGTGTATGCGTCTGGTAAGGAGCTTCACACATGCAGGTGTGTGTGACGTGGGTGTGGGTGGAATACATGGTGAGGTGTGCATGTTGGCAAACTGCTCATTGTCATATGTACTGACTGGTGTGTGAGATAGCATGAAATTAAGCTTTGTAATATAGTCACATATGTTTGTGTGGCATAGGAGTATATAGGTGGTGGCACTTTCCACATCTCGACAGAAGTCATTGATAATACCATTAGCAATAGAGTCTTGCTTGTGTGCATGTCACAGCAGGCCATTGTTAGGCAATGGCCTGACATATGCTGCAATGTAAAATGTTATCACCTTGATGTAATTCTCCTAATGCAACACAGCACCTAACAGTGTGCCACAACATAGTTGAGTGAGTACAAATCTTTGACAGGCATGTGGCCCTTGGATTAACCATAATCTTGTTATTAGGCATGGTCACAGTAACATACCTGCAAATATGACAATGTACAACTCCAGCAAAGCTAGGGTCATGCTGCTACACCCTTGGTTTGAAAGTCTCAAACACACTGTCTGTAGGCACTCCTTGCATTGAAGATGTGAATGTCAGTGCATGCACAGAGAACTCGTTCAACTTTGCAGTCTTTACTTTGGCCTTGCTAGTCTTCACTGCCTGTTAAGCAAACAGACAGCAAACTGGATGTTGTGTGACATGATGTGGGAACACAGACATGTGTTCCAGTTACATAAACATACAGTATGACATACTTTGGACATGTGTGAGGTACACACACTTTGGCCAAAGGTGGCTACTCCTCTGCAGTGGGCCTCAGATCCATGTCACACTGTTGAAGGTTAGGCTGCATGAACTGCCTGTCACCTAATAAGGTTCACTGCCTCTGTGGTGCTTGTTCGAGCAACCTTGGATGTCTATGTCACCGGACATTGAACATCATATTGTGACACTGCAGTTGTGCTCCAACTCACCATCTGGTCAGTACCCTAGTGAAATCCTAACAACCCTGGAATACAAGACATAATATATGCCAAACTCAAGTGCCTGCTCTGGTTGATAATCAAGGCATCTACCTGGAAAACGGTATGTCAAGCCTACAGAGCCTTGCATGATGTGGGACAACTATGCAGATGAACAATGAGGCTGTGGCCTGCTTTTCATGTTGAGTTTGGTGCTAACATTTTGCTTCTGGTGAGAGACAATGTATAGGAGCATGGTATCCCAGGACAGAGTGGTTGTGGTGAGACCAGCTGTAGAAGCAGTCAGGCACCAGCAGTTCAGGAGACTCCCCTCTTGTCAGCATTTTTCACAAGGTAATTGTGTCATTTCAGCAAACACTGCTTGAGTGGTGTGCAACTGCAGAATAACTGTAAGCACACCATCCTTACCTTTTCAGGGTGTACATATGACATTCCCCTCCATTGTTTCCCTGTGCTCTGTACAGACTCAGACATCTTGGATGACTATCACACTAGTCACACCTATAATGCATAGGTATAAGCTGTGTTCAGTTGGAAAATATCTGTAAAGTTGGCAATCATGCAGACAGTACATCAATCCAGCCAGCAAGTCTGGGATGACATTTTAGCGAATACATTGAACTAAATCTATATCTCTAACAAAACAGTGTTGTACTGACCAGGAGCAAGAGCACAGCCATGTCCAATTCCTGATGGTCCTGTGAAAATTTGAGGGAGACATAATGTAGTCAGCACCACATGTTGCACTGTAATAGGCTTGCACTACTTTGCTTAAGTGATTCTCCCTACTTAATTTCCAAACTAATGTTATGTTCTTCCACATATAGAAGTTCAACCATATATCTGTCTATATTCAGGTGTTTAATGTCTTGTTCTATTTGATACAATGTATATATTTTTGCTTTTTAATTTTTATCTTGTAAATGTGTTCACACTCTTGTCTATAATTTCTATTACTTGATGTGATGACTTTGTATGTAAGCTTAAGCTGGAGATTTTCTCCCAGGGCTTCTTCTGAAAATGGGCACTGTCCCAGTCGGACCATCCCAGTAAATAAATGTAAAATAAACAATAAATAAAATAAATAACATGTCTAAATATTTCACATTTATAGAGGCTACTATGTTAATTGGTATGTTGGTCACAATCTGAGCATGGCATTCAATCTGCAACTATTCTCAACAACAACTCTACAGAAAACTATAGAGAATTCAGTAACAATGTAAGATTAACTTACAATCAATAGTTTATGGACATCAGCTCGATTATCAAGAAAAACTGGAATGTGTTCAGTATTGATCCGGAATTTATCAAAATTGTAGGAGAGGGTCCATGAATTATTTACAAAAAAGACCTAAGTATAAAAAATATGTTGGAAAATAATTACACACAAAAACAAATAGGGAAGATGAGTAGATGTGGACATTGCCCACAGTGAAAGTTCATTTTTGAAGCTAGTGAAGTTGAGGTAAAAAATGTTGGGGTAATAAGACTGAACAAAAGATATAACTGCAACACTAAGTTTGTGGTCTACCTTATACTTTGCCAAAAATGCATCTGTTTTTATGTAGGGAAAATGAAGAATTCCTTTAAGAATAGCATATATCAACATGGCTATGATATATGGAAAAAGGAGGTCAAAAATGCTTTAGCTGCCCACATTTTAAGTAATGGTAACCACTCATTTAAGTTTATTGTAATTGACCATGTGGAACAATGGCAAAGAGGGGTCCATTAGAGGAATACTTAGAGTTCAAAGAACTTAAATGGCAAATAAGGACCAATGCCACAGTTTATCCAGAACTAAATGATAATTTATCAACTTGTCCAGTACTTAGGCTTAAATCTAGTCTACTCCTATGAGATATTTATATACAAAATATTCTCATTTTACTCATGCAATTTTTATCAATATATTTTTTATTATTCATTAGTATGTTTATATGTTTTTTTAATTGTGTTACATATTTCATAAGGATGGTTTAATATGTATTAATGTTGTTTTCAAAGACCTATTATTTAAGTTGTTACTGGCACTTTAAGAAAGTGCCTTTTTATTAGGGTCCAATTATGCTGGATGTATTTAAGGTAGGATGCATACTAGGTGTGTTATTCTGATGAAGTCTTTGAATTTGGGATTAAAGCGCTAAATAAAGCACTTTTAAGGTGTTCCGAGCTCACCTTCCTTGTCCTTTTTTTGTTTTGGATTATCAGTTTGTGCGGTGCAAGCTGTCAGGTCTTTCATGCCTTCTATATAGGCAAAATTAACAGACCATTGAAGGACAGGATTCTTGAACACTATAGGGATATTATGAACCAGAGATACACAAATGCCTTAGCACAACACATTGGTTTACAGGGCTCAGGACACACTTTTAAGTTCTTTGTACTTCAGGTTTTGGACATTAGTATTAGAGGGGGTGATACATCTAAAACAGAAAGGGCTGAAGAGAAATGGATCTTGCTCTTGAATGCAGAGAAACTGCCTGGTTTAAATGGCATCTCTAGCCTTAAACCATTCTTGAAAGCACACTCGCTTAAACATTAATGTTGTTTTTAAACAAAGATTTTAAACTAAGATTGTATTTGTACTGTTTCCCTTGTATTTATAACAATTGTTGCATTGCTTGTGTGTGAGTACCTTTTAACTAATTTATCAGATGTGCATATGATAGCTGATTGGCCTTGCTTTCTTTTTAAACTCATGTCTTTCTATTTGTTTATCAATCTGAAGAAGCGATAATGTTATCGCGAAAGCACTTACTTTTATCACTTTCTTTTGTGTTCAATAAATAGAGTTTTTGCCTAGCCATGATGATTCGGTACTTGTTTTTTTTACTTCAAGCATCCAACAATGTTGACTTGTTATCAGTCTCAAGTTCCTTCCTAAAATAAAATGCTTACATTTTTTTTCCTCTCTGCTCACCATTGCTCTTTGCATTATATAGCATAGCACAATTGTGCAGTCGTTGTCTATAAACACCATCCTTTCATACATCTTAACTGTCCAGATTTTCACAGAATGTCCAGATTTTTGCTACATATTTTGTATCTGTTCTTCATAAAATTTTGGTTTTCTGACAATTTTTTGGCAAATCATTTTGGACTGATGTCAGAAAAGAATAATGGACATTTGAGCTTCAGACTTCATAACGTTCAGAAAAAATAATGCTAGCACAAATCATATTCTTCTATAAACTTTCTAAGACTGTAAGAGCAATATTTAAAATGTGCTCCTATTTTTGGACTTTTGATCCCCCCCCCCTCATTTTTTGTGGCTTTGTCCAGATTTCTTGTTCTGAGAGCGTGAGAGGTATGTATTCTTTATATCTAAACAGTGTAACTGCAATTATGATATATTGTGCAAATGTATTTGTTTCCTTTTTTGACATATTATTGACATATTATTCCTAGGTCGGTATTGAAGAAGGGTTGTGCCTGGTCAGAACTTCCTGGTTAACAAATACAAACATGTAATTAGCTTTATTTGCATTTTACCTATGATGCTTGCCTATGTTTAGTTTTATTTAGTCAGCTTGAATCACTTTTTTGAGTAGGAATGGTCCTGCATGTGTTATGATTTACTACCTTTTGGATGTTCTTATTCTGCCTATTATTCTCGCAATTGATGCTGCAGTCTGTCTAGCAGCAAGATCCACAGGTAAATAGGCATACAGGTCAGGAGATCATTGGCGAGCCTAACCTCAATTCCCATTTGCCTTAAAGCACTGTCTGGGTAAGAGAATTTTGCTCAAGGTCAGAAATCATGCAGAGGAAAATTGAGGGAATCAAACTTTGTACCACTCATTAAGAATTTATACAGTTAATTGCTAGAATGAACTTTGCTGATGTTGCAGTTTGTTTGAATCATGAAACTGTCATGGAGGTATGAAGTCCTTATTAGAAGGTTCTATTCTGACACTCAGAATAGCTAATGTTACAAGACTGTGTGCTACCAATCACATTTTTTTCATCTAAAGATGACTTGTACTGACCAAAACCTAACTTAGCTATTTTTGTTTACTGTTTATATGTTTCACAGATAAAATACTTGGGAATATTTAGAAATTAATAGAAAATTCCATTAGGAGATACAGCACTTTGAGAAGCCAGTCACATTCAGCCAAAAGGCAATTCAAAGGCACACATAGTAAGATTAAACTTACAGGAAAATAGTGTTGTATGCATTGCATGCAAATGATGGCATAATACCATGCAAATGTGTCTTTATGCTAATGAGAGCCATTGCATATGCTAATCATGAAATCAAGCATATTGTCATGATTTATGAACATAAATTGACACAATGAGCCTGTCTGTATTTTATAATTTCCTGGTAGACAGGTGCAATTTTTGTGCTACAATGGAATGGGTAGCTTTTACATAAATTGGTCAGTATGTGGTACCACTAATTTTAGATTCAATGTCTGTGATGCTGCAAACTGCTGCTGTCTATGTTGCAGAGGAGTCTGTCAGTGGCTGATATACTCTCACATACATGACCTGGTGATAGTTAGCCCTCATTATTTGAAAATAGATAGCATGCTGGAGCCAGTAGACTTTTGATGTCCTCATATGGCATCAAGAGGCATGAAAAACATGTCTGTTCTTATGGCTACAGAGGTTTCTGTAGCATTAATCATTCTTGCTATGATGACCTTTCAACATGTAACTGGTTATATTCTAAGAGTTTTGCAAGCATCAGGTTCACAAAGCCTATACCACTTCCAAAATAGGGTGCTGATACATGTAGAAGAGCATATTTTGTTACCACAGACAACAAAAGAGATAGCTACCACTATGTGAACATTTTGTTTCATAGCCTATATTTTAACAGTCCTTGGGGTCAACAGCTATACTTACATTGACATCATGGCCCTACCTGCTGCACATGGCATCTGGCACATCAAGCAGGATAGTTTTCATACTATCAGTGGAATGGTGGGTTGCATTACCCTGGATATAAATATACCCTCTGTCTTTGCACCATCCTTTTTACCATTCAGGCAGTTCCCATGATTTCTACATTTAGCACATGTGCAAGCTATATCAGTGTCTTATACAGGGAACACATTGCCAACCCTATAAGGCATGAAGGTCTAGTCACATGAATATAGGCACTATTGTTGCAGATTGTGCCACATACCCACTTCTAGCATTGGCAGATGACCCCATTCACAACCTTCAGACAGATAAAGAGATAGAACATGACACCACATGGAACATGAATGAACATGTGTTTGGAGTCCTGAAGTCTCACATATGCTAATTCGATGCATTTGGTAGTGTACTGCAGTGTGGTCTAATAACAAGCAGCATGACATCTGTGGTGTGGCCATGTTATGCAACAGTATGCTCGAAAACAATTATAGATGGGCAGGCTATGGTAGTTGCTAACCTTGTGCCATTCCAACAATGAACTAGCACTACAAACCCTCAGCTCTTCAAGTGAAGAGAAAAAAAAAGGAAATCTTCAAACCTGCAGGAATGCCGTTGGCTTCCTGCAGGCAGTACCCAATCCATGTCCCCCTTCTAGATCTTCAAGAAGAACAACAAAAAAAGTTAGGTACCTATGCTATAGAAATGCAAGAACCAATCATGTCCCATCTCTGCACCCTGCCTCTGGTCCTCCTGCATTATATTTTAGCAGAGGTGCTCCTTCTTCTGTCGACACACTACACAGATGGCCAGATACATGCCCAACTGCTGTTCAAGTTCTTCAATAGAAGAACAAAAAAAAGGCTCATTCCTAGTACTGTCAGGGTAATCAGTTGTATACCACCTCCCTCCTGCCCCAACATTTTAATGGAAGAATTGCACTGGCAGATGAAACAGGTGGCTAGATAAATGCTCCCTCCCTCCTGCCCAACTGTTCAATAGAAGAGGTGGCCAGATACATGTTCCCTCCCTTCTGCCCAAGCTGTTCAATAGAAGAACAAAAAAAAGGCTCATTCCTAGTACTGTCAGGGTAATCAGTTGTATACCACCTCCCTCCTGCCCCAACATTTTAATGGAAGAATTGCACTGGCAGATGAAACAGGTGGCTAGATAAATGCTCCCTCCCTCCTGCCCCAACTGTTCAATAGAAGAGGTGGCCAGATACATGTTCCCTCCCTTCTGCCCAAGCTGTTCAATAGAAGAGCAAAAAAGTCCCTGTTCTGGTAGCTGGGGATCCTGAAATGCAGGAACCAATAAGGTCCTATCTCTGCACTTTCTTTCCTTAGTTTAAAAAAAATCTTTTTTTTTCTTTTAGACTGTAGCAAACTTCTTTGTACAAATGTAGCATGCAGGTGCTGCAGCACTCAGTTTTTATTTAAAAACAAGTTACTGTTTTTTCACTTTTAAACTGTACCATGCAGTGTGCCATGTTATGACAGACCAAAGTAGTGTCTGCATTTACACAACAATGCTATGCAATACAGTGTACTAATGGGACACATTGTGCATCAAACATTTCAATGCTGACATTAGTCAAAGGGGTTGACAGTTCACACTCATCTTCATCATTTACATATGTGTGTGTGGTAAAGTGGCATGGGGCAACAATGTTAATACAGAGGAATATGTCATGGGTGCTGCATGCAGGAAGCACATCCATGACTGGAAGGTCATGTGGTGTAGGTTAACAATCATGTCCTCAGGCAATGTTGTGGAGCTTCCTGTGGTAGAATATTGACTGTGTGTTCAATGGGTCTGTGAATGTCAGGTCTAGAGGCATGTAGTCCAGGTATGGCATAGCACAATGTTTGTTTGTGTATAGATGTTGCTATTGTCCCTACTGTATGATATTGACAGATGGGTGTTCACATCTATGCAATGGTCTGCCTGAGGTGTATGTCAGTTGGAGAATATCTGAAATGTAATTTTGTTGCTGTGGATCTGTAGGCCCCTTAGCAGGAAATCCAAACTGATGTGCCTACAGTGTCACTGGGCAAACATCATCCATGTCCTTGGAATCATCCACAGCCAGAGGTGGTGGCCATATTGGAGCCAGCCATCTATCCAAAATGGCCATGTTCATCTGCAGTGTGCAACGTCTCCCTACTTCAGCTATGATAGCCAGTTGCAAATAGCCACAGTGGCCCATTAATGACTGCAATGTGGACTGCCATTGACTAGATTCTCTGCAATGGTCCAAGGTATTCATAGAAGTCATAGAGAACTTTACAGTAGCCATGCAGCACATTGAGCAGCTCTGATATGGTTTGAGTAGCATGCGACTCTGCCTACATCAGTGGCCTGTACATCTGTTGGTTGATGCCAAAGGTAATGTTCACATCATGAATTAATGAGGTCTCAAGGTGCCAATGATCATCAACACAACTGCCTAAGAATATGTATATGCATCTTAGAGGTCGAGCTGCCCTCAGTTGTTGGCTGAATTGGATAGTGTAGCCTGTGTGAGGATTTACATGGACAGGATGTCCTTGAG